>NW_028288899.1:526500-702000 GCF_059628265.1 Tinamus guttatus | reverse complement strand
AAGGGATAGAGAAGAGAAAGTATTATTATGCCACTGCATAAATTCATCATTCAACCACATTTTGAAAGCTTTTCTCATGGCTGTTATAATATTTTGAGGTGTGGGAGCAAGAACTGAGGAAAGTTCAGAGAAGATAATTAGAGATGCTTGAAATTAAAGAATAACATCTGTATAAGTAACAAGAAATAGATTACAACTTTTCAGCCTGGGAAAGAGGTGAGAGGGATGTATAATAGAAGTCTGTAAAATTGTAAGTGAAATGATTACTCCTTCTCTTTCTAAAGCAGGTCAGGGGGAATGAAGAAAAGTAAGTTCAGAAAAATAGAAGTGCTACTTCGCATAGCTCCACAGGGTGTTATATATGCTCAGACTTTGCATGGGCTCAAAAAGGAGCTGGGCAAACTAAGGAAAATATATTAAGGATTAGTCCGAGCGGGAACTATAGCTCAGAACTCCCTGGGTCATAGTTTCTAGGTGTGAATGTATACTCGAAATACCTCCTGTATTAACTGCCTTATGGGATAAGGCATAGGGCAAGGTTAACCTTTGGTCTTGCTCAGTGAGGGTAGGTATGTATACATGTACCCTGTATGTATACGGGTATGTGCAAGAGAGATGTGTTTAGATGTGTAAATGGATTTTGGCTACATAAAACTTGCCACTTGTTTTGATGTATCTTGGAACGTTCTCCAGTTTAGTAGATCATTATCAAGTAAAACAATGGAAATAAATGCCTATTCTTATTATATTCTTCTTCAGCAACAGGAAGCCTTACATAGAGCAGTGGGCACAATGGCATCTAATGGGATTCATCTTTCCCAAAGAGGGAAGAGAGCCCTGGAACGTGAGATAGCAGGGCTCATCGAGAGGGCTTAAACTAGTTTCGAGGTAGGAGGGGGGTATCATCGGGGAAGTAGGTTAAGGGGTAGGTGATGGCCTGTCATGCCACTTACTTCAGCCTAACTCCATAGCCTGTGTAGGGTGCCCTAAGCCTGAAGAGGCTAAATGGGAAAATAAGAGAAATCCTGAAGGCCCACGCAGTCAAGTTCCAGCTGCCCCAGCTAGAATGAGAGGCACATTGGGTGCCCAACTCAAATGCCTCTATGTAAATGCATGCAGCACGGAGAATAAACAAGGGGAACTGGAGATGCATGTGCAATTGCAGAGCCATCCAGCTCTCATGATTGGAACGTGGCCATGGATGGCTTTAGGCTTTTCAGGAAGGACAGGCCAGGGAGATGAGGTGGCAGAGTTGCTCTTTACGTGAGAGAGCAACTGGAATGTATGTGGCTCTGTCTGGGGAAGGACGAAGTGCAAATCGAGCACCTGTGGGGTGAGGATTAGAGGGCAGTTCAACAAGGGCGACATGATTGTGGGAGTTTACTACAGGCCTCCTGACCAGGGAGAGAAAGTGGATAAGGCTTTCTACAGGCAGCTGCAAGAAGCCTCACAATCCCAGGCCCAGGTCCTTATGGGGGACTTCAGCCATCCTGATGTCTGCTGGGATGACCACACAGCTAGGTACAGACAGTCCAGGAGGTTCCTGGAGAACATTGCAGATAACTTCTTGATGCAGGTGGTTGATAAGCCAACAAGGGAAGGGGCGCCGCTAGACCTGATACTAACAAACAGACATGGTCTAGTGGGAAATGTGAAGGTTGGGGGCAGTCCTGGCTGCAATGGCCACGAGATGTTGGAATTCATGAGCCTGTGAGGAGGAATCTAGACAAAAAGTAGGATTGCAACCCTGGACTTCAAGAGACGTAACTTTGACCTCTTCAGGGAGCTCCTTGGAGGAATCCCGTGGGACAGGGTCCTGGAAGGAAAGGGGGTCCAGGAGAGTTGGCTGATATTCAAACACCACTTTCTCCAAGCTCAGGATTGGTGCATTCCTATAAGAGAGAAGTCAAGCAAGGTGGGCAGGAGACCTGCGTGGATGGGCAAGGAGTTGTTGGGTAAACTTACTGAAAAAAAGAGCATGTACATAACGTGGAAGAAAGGCCAAGCCATACGTGAAGAATATAGAAACATGGTTAGAGAATGCAGGGATGCAACAAGGAAGGCCATTTGGAATTAGAGTTAGTGAAAGATGTCAGGGGCAACAGGAAGGGCTTCTACAAATACATCAGCAGCAAGAGGATGTCTAGGGAAAATGTTAGTCTGCTGCTGAATGGGGCGAGTGCCTTGGTGATGGATGATGCAGAGAAGAGAGAGTTAGTAAATGTCTTCTTTGCTTCTGTCTTTATTGCTAAGGCCAGTCCCGGTGCACTGAGCCTGGAGACAAGAGAGGTAACCCGGAGAGAGGAGGACTTTCCTTCGGTTGAGGAGGATTGAGTTAGGGATTATTTAGGCAAACTGGACACCCGTAAATCTATGGGCCTGGATGGGATGCACACAAGAGTGCTGAGGGAACTGGCGAGGGTCATTGCTCCCACCATGGAGAGAGGCCATGGAGGACTGGAAGAAACGAGCGTCACTTCAGTCTTCAAAAAGGGCAAGAGGGAGGAGCTGGGAAACTACAGGCTGGTCAGCCTCACCTCCATCAAGTGATGGAGCAGCTCATCCTAGAGACCATCTCTAGGCATGTGGAGGAAAAGAAGGTGATCAGGAGTAGTCAGCATGGATTCACCAAGGGAAAGTCATGTCTGACAAAACTGATAGCCTTCTACAATGAGGTGACTAGCTGGATGGACGATGGGAGAGCCATGGCTGTTGTCTACCTTGACTTTGGCAAGGCTTTCAACACAGTCTCCCATAACATTCTCATAGGTAACTCTGGAAGTGTGGACTATACGAGTAGACAGTGAAGTGGATTGAGAACTGGCTGGATGGCTAGATGGCAGAGTGATAAATACAGCTGAGTCTAGTTGGATGCCTGTGGCCAGTGGTGTCCCATAAGGGTCAGTACTGGGTCCGATGCTCTTCAACTTGTTCATCAATGACTTGGACGTGGGCACAGGGTGCACTTTCAGCAAGTTTGCAGATGACACCAAACTGGGAGGAATGGCCAGCACTCCTGAGGGCTGTGCTGCCATTCAGAGAGACCTGGACAGGTTGGAGAGTTGGGCAGAGAGGAACCTCATGAGGTTCAACAAGGACAAGTGTAGGGTCCTGCACTTGGGGAAGAGTAACTCCAGACACCAGTACAGATTAGGAGTTGACCTGCTGGAAGGCAGCTCTGCAGAGAGGGATTTGGGAGTCCTGGTTGACAACAAGTTAACTATGAGTCAGCAATGTGCCCTCAAGGCCAAGAAGGCCCATGGGGTCCTGGCCTGCATGAGGAGGAGTGTTGCCGTCAGGTTGAGGGAGGTGATCCTGCACAGCTTTGGTAAGGCCACACCTGAAGTATTGGCTGCAGTTTTGTGTCCCCCAGTACAAGGAGGACATTGAGCTCCTAGAGAGGGTGCAGTGTACAGCGACAAAGATGATTAAAGGATTGGAGCATCTATCGTATCAGGAAAGACTACGAGAGCTGGGCCTGTTTAGTCTGGAAAAGAGAAGACTTCGAGGAGATTTGATGAATATGTTCAAGTGCCTGAGGGGGTGAATGGGGGGAGGGTGGAGCCAGGCCCTTCTCAGTGGTGGCTGGTGACAGGACAAGGGGTAACGGGTGCAAGTTGAAACATAGGAATTTCCACCTCCATATGAGGAAGAACTTCTTTACTGTTTATGGCCGGAAACTGAAGTATCAAAAGTTCCACAGGAACTTAGGGAAAAAATTCTAGACAGTTAGGGTGACAGAGCACTGGAACAAGTTGCCAAGAGAGGTTGTGGAGTCTCCTTCTCTGGAGATCTTCAAAACCCGCTTCGATGCAGTGCTGTACCACGTGCTCTAGGTGACCCTGCGTGTGCAGGGGGGTTGAACTAGATGACCTCTAGAGGTCAATTCCATAAGCATTCTATGATTCTATGATACTGTGGGGGTGACATAGCATGGAACGAACTGCCCAGAGAGGTTGTGGAGTCTCCTTCTCTGGAGATCTTCAAAACCTGCCTGGATGCCACCCTGTGCCACCCATGCTCTAGGTGTCCCTGCTGGAGCAGGGGGGTTGGACTAGATGATCTCTAGAGGTCCCCTCCAACCTTAACCATTCGGTGATTCTGTGATATTTTAACAGAACCTCTACAATTCTGAAAGCAGCAAATATCTTTTTTTTTAAATAGTAAATTTGTAGGAGCAGCTGTTTGATCTGACTTGGATCCTTTAGACTGTGAAATAGATAGTCTCTGTCTTTTTCAAGAAAGAAAACAGAGAAAATATATGAAGCTTCATATATAATAATAGAAAAATGATTTGCAGATTTTAACAGCTCGTTTGTCAATTTGTCAATCCCTAAAGCAAAGATCTTTATGAGTATGTGAGTTTGTATACATCTGTGCTTGATCCATCCTTTACCGGCTCTTACTCCTCCGATATCATTGCAAGTATTATTGTATGTCTCAGTTACAACCAGAAATAATTGATAACAATTGCACTTTTATTTAAAACGTACTCTTTCTGTGAGTGTTCTTTGTGCTTTACCTTTGGCCACATGGTATTGGTGGTGTTGATGTTGATAATGTGAAGCTGTTGTCTCAAATAAGGAGCTTCGGAAGACACTGCTCCTCAAAAAAAGTCCTTAATATCAAAGACCAATGAAGCCCTACCTCTATAAGAGGCAAGGGTTGGTTTACTGGTATTGAATAGGTCATCTCCTTTTCTTAAAGGTGTTAAATACAAGCATATCCATTCTCTGCACAGAATATCACAGCAGGCCAAGGTTTATTAAACTGACACATACCATTTGAGTATCAACACTGTTTAACTTTCCGCCATTCAAGATGTTGGAATTACCTGTTGGAAGTCTCAGTATGCAAACCAGTCAGCACGAATGCTTCCCATTTTGGCTGACAATTGGAATTGTCTACTTACACTATAGCAGGAAGGTAATATTTGAAACTGGAGAGATAAATGTTTGTTTGCAATAAGTACAGTAATTACTGCTTCAGATGAATACCTCAATTAAAGCTAGATTGTAGCACTCTTAAAGAAGGATCGAAAGCACATACTCTGTAGTACATAGTGTGGAATTTAGAGCTATGGAAGTTATCTCAAAGGATGGCTTTTTAGTTTAGATGTCTTTTTTATCAAAGGTTACAAACTTAATGTTTTTCACTTGATTTTAATCAATGATATCATAACTGGTAGGGTGGAAAAATGAGAGTCTTTCGCTCTGTGAGACATCTGATATTTTGATAGGTTTTCTTTCTCAAAGAAACCTTCAGAACTTTCAGGAGGATAAAGATTTCCAGGAAAAATTGATTTAGAAATGAAGAAATCTTTTCATTTTAAATGGTCTGAAAGTTATTTTACATCTACCTCAGTTAGTGTTGTGGCTTACAAGGAAAGCAACACAGCTTTCTCATATCTCAAAAACTGCCAAGGAAAATGTACTTTAGCTGAGAGTCTTTCTCTGTGGATAAACTCTCTGTGATATATTGTGAGTAATATAGTCTAGCCAGACTGAAGCAGTGTGACGTATACATACTCTACTACTTTCAAGCTCTAAAGCTGCTTATGAAGAAGCAAAATGTGCTCAAAGCATCTAGGTTAACATCTGGTGAGGTGGAAAGGCTTAATTAGAGTTTTCTCAATTGAAAACCATTTGATAATATATTTTCTCAAAATGTACTTGATTTACACAACCTGTTATCTGTTTGTTTGTTTGTTTTTTTTAATAAGGGCGAAAATGCATCAAGATTAAATGTTAAGCAGTGAATTTGAGCCCGCGTCACTCAATGCCTGATTTTGCAACTTTTACTTATATGCAGTCATTCCAAAGTTACATGCTGTACTACTGATCTGATATGCTAAAAGATACAAACACTGTCATACTTTCCATGTGAGTAAGGATTAAAGAATTGGATCCTACTTTATTCTGCAGTTAACACTGAGCAGAATACTAAGATATGTAAGGCACCTTGTCAGGTGATCCAAGCGTTAACTAAATATTTTATTTAATTTTGAATGCTTTCAGCTGTATCTATTGGCAGAAAATGTGCTTGGACTACAGCCATTTTTTTCTGTGTGTGCGGCCTCTCTAGTCTTGAGAGTGGTAGTGACAGGGAAAGTGACAGATATGCTGATGCTAGACATCCCTCTTTCCTAAAATTTTCTTCCTTGAAGTTCCTCCTTGATGTTTTCACCTTCTTTTACCTTCAGGTTTTCAAAAAAAAAAAAAAAGGCTTTGAATAAGTTGCATAAAAAGTGAAACAAAAAGAAAACCATATTTTTCTATTCCTTTCAATGTTTGGTATTCACCTGTTACTACTGTGTTTTATTAACACTATCATTGACTTCTCTGCTTAAGAAAACTTACCTTTTCCAGTGAGTTGGTGGAATCATTCTGCACTTCTTTTGGACTTTATGCTCTTGACAATTAGAAAATGAATGAGGACCTGGGTGGTCAAGAAGATAAAAAAAATACTGAATTAAAATACAGGATGTTCTCATTCACACAATGGGCCAAAAGTTCTTTTGAAGCTGCTGTTGCAAACTGTATTTACATGTCATGTTGCTATTCCATCTTATCAAAATCCTGAGTGGATTTTGACTCAAAGCCCCAGAGAGGCAGGATAATATTATCCATGTTGCACAAAGAATGGGCAACATTTGGAAGAGGTCTTGAATGTAAAGGGTCATTTGCTTGACCGCCCACTCTCTGTGTGGTTTTCTTTTCTTATTCATCTAACAGCTCAGGATTTACTGAGTCTCTGGACCTATCCATTGTTAACAGCACAAAATCCAGTTCTATCAGACCTTGTGTTTATTGATTACTGAAGTCATTGCTTTTCCACTGAGTCTTTTTCCAACCCAGAAACAACAGGAAAAAGAAGCGCAAGTAGTTCATGATGTCTGTAGCATAGTTCTATCTCAGAGATATCATCTCCTCATCTAAGTCCTCTGATATATTTTTTCCTTTCAATTCTTGATCCCCTTCCAAGAAACCACATAAACTCCTTCAGTGTTGGACCAGGAGACATCTCACGCTGTGACAGACATTTTAGTGAGTCAGTGGCGGGCTTTTTTTGGCCAGACGGGCAGAGCTGTGGAGTTGGAACTCTTCAGGTATTGAGTAATTACCTTAGGGAATGATTTGTGACCTATAGGTCCAGACCAAAAGATTAATATATCCCATATATTTTTACAATATAACAACAATCCTAGAAATTGATTCCATGGTAAAGAATCCCTTACTGATGAAGTAATTTATTTTCCTCAGACTGAGAAAGAATTGAAGAATGGTTCAGTAACATATTTGGAAGTGGATTTATATTTCTCGTCTATGCCTACCTTCCAAACTGCTAACTTGCATAATTTTATCCACAATTCTTTTTACTGAATAGTAAATGCCTCCAAGTACACCATATTCTCTCTGCTTTGCATTTAGCTGAATGACATAACAGGGCATAGCCATTTTGCATATAACCTCAAATGACGAAAACAAATTCCCTGCAGCAACACTTCAGTTATTTTAAAAGAATGATTACGTTCTTCCTGGTTTCATTTAACTTTGGGGATAGTAAAGTGTTGAGTATCAAGGGTAAGACTGGTAACCTCAGTTGTGTTGTAACTTAGAAAAAGTTTGACTATAAATTATATATTATGTTGAATATGTGTACACTTCTTGAATTCATTAGGGATATGTCAAACTGCTTTAAAACACTATCAGTGCTGGATATCAATATGGTGGTCACTTTCTCCATTTCTCAATAGTTGGCTTCTGCAGTTAAATATAACCTGTTGTCATTTTCTGTCTCTTGCTCTTTCTTGCCTGTGTGTGTGTGCACATGTGAAAAAAAAGTCACTACTTTTGCAGCACATCTATTTTGGCAGAGTTATTAGAAAGAAGAGCCAGACTGAATGAGGTTGTAGGGTTTTTAAGGATTCTTTTATTCCAAGTTGTTATTCCTCTTATCTTAGCTCAAGGCTCATTACCTTTTTGTCTATTTTTTGCAATAGTGACATTCAATAAATAGTTTGGGGAAGATCTAGACGACATGTTCCCATTGTAGAATAAGGAAGAAGGTATTATTTACCATTTTAGGGCTGAGTGAGGAAGACATTAAAAAGCAATTGCTAAAGTCCCATAACTACACGTTTAATAATTTGTGTCCTAGAATTTCAAAAAGCTTTCTTCAAGCATCTCCCTAGAATGTTAATGTTAATTTTAAAAAGTTGGGTTACAAAGGACAGGAACAAAGCTAATATATCAATAACTTAAGAGGTAAATGGGATGACCTGGGTAATTGCTGATCTGTCAGTGTGACATTGATCCTAGGCAAAATAATGAAATCTCTGAGATGGGATTCAATTAATAAAGAATTACATACATAATTAAATCTAGTGAACAAGGACTATGGAAATTGTGCCTTTCAAACAAACTTGACACTTCCTTTGTTAGGAGGTATTTAGTGGGTTAAAGGCATCAATTTCTTAGAATATATTTGCCTTTTGGGGAGAAGATGTTTTTGATCCTGAACTAACATTACCCAAGTTTTTCATTAGCACTGTAAAATAAAATATTATCACTGATCCAATTTCCAGAAGCAAAGGGGTAAGGGAGAGTGTTACAAGTAAGGAGTAACTTGTATGGAACGATCCAGGTAGATTGTCAGTTTTAAATACAGACTAGACTGTTTGCTTCCATATGAGCAAGTGAAGATCATCAAAACAGCAAGTCTATAGATCAAGATAAGGGCTTCTCCTCAGATACCCTGGAAAAACTTGGGACTGTGGTAAATAAACTATTAATCTTGTGCTCCTCATGGGTGGCACAGAGAGCTGGCACAATTTCAGAATATACAGACAGTGTGGTTTTGAATACAAGGCACATTATCTCAATGCTGGCTTTGCTATATCTTTCTTATAAACCATATATTTCTGGAGTAATAGAGAATTCCTTGATTTTTCCATTCAAGAAAGATGGAGAGGGAAATGTACGTGGATGTTCTGAGAGGGGAAAATGAGTAAAGGATTGGACAGTATATTTTGTAATGGAAGACTGTTGGAGCTTAAACTGATGACTAAAAGGAAATGGTTTCTTCAGAATCTAGGAGCATCAACATTGCAAACAGAGTTTGCAAGGTGAAGCTTTTTAATAAAACAGACAGGGAGGCAATAACACTCACTGGCTGGAGGCTCAAGTGAAGCAGCCTCAGCTCCGGTGGGAAATGCACACTCTCAATAGCAACTCGAAAGGGAGCTTCCTTATAGCAGTGCTGAATTTTCTATCAGTGGAAAACAGGAGGGCAGGAACTGCTCTCCTGGAAGGTGTCACCTTGTTCAAAGAGGCAGAGTTGTGTTATGGCAGATGAGGCCAGCAAAATGGTCATGATGATCCCATTTAGCCTTCTTATCTACACATCTGTTAAAAGCACAGCACTTTAATGCTGTTGTATGGAGTTGAAGTACCATCTGCTTTTTCCTGTTTCGACTGAAGGAAGAAAGCCTAGGAACAAAGTAGGTGCAGGTATTAGGAGTCTGGAAGCTGTGCAAGTGTCATTAAAGCTCCATGTGATCTCCTACCTTCAAACTGAGTATTATCTATGTACTTTGCCTTTTCTAGCTAAGAACACTCAGTTTGCTTTAAATTTGACAGATATTCTATACAAAGAATTGAGAGCTACACGATTTATAGAAAGGTAGATTTTAGTGTATGCTACTTATAACCAACTGCATTCTGGCTTCCATAATGCTCCTCTTCACATGATCCATTTGCTAATTCAGTGCTTAAAAATGGCTGATTAAAAAGAAGGTTGTTTCTGGTAGCCATTTGTGTGCCAGGGAAGTGGTTGAAGATTTTCTTTGTGTGACACCTTGGCTACAGCTGGCTGGTCAGGTTACTTTATGCCTGCCAGAGTTTGTGCAAAGTGTCTTCATGCTGCACAGCAATGTGGTCCTCACTATGTCACTGAGCATCATTAGCTCAGTTCTGCAATGCCAGTGAAGTATTTTCAAGGTGAAAGAAAGGTTTTAAGCTTCCCAGGTTTTGTGGCAGTGGAGGAATGCCTGGAGAACCTCTTTGTCAGCCTGTGTATAGCTTTCAGCAAGATGGAGGTGGAGGAAAGATCATGATACAGAGCAAGTTCTTTAGAGCACTTCTGCAAAGCCTTGGAAGGGGGCCTTGCTTAGACAATGATGAGTTAGTTGATGATCCTGCTCTGTGGCAGGATCTAGTGGTTTGCCAGTGCTGTTGGTAACCCTGGGAGAGGCAGAAGTAAGTGAGCTCAGCCATAATGTATTTTTTCGTAGAGTGCTCTGATTTTCTCTACTAGAACATATTTGGTGGTGCATTTCAAGCCAAATGCCATGATTTTTTCTCTCACTGTGACTGCTGCCTCATGTGCTAGCAAGGGCAGCATGCAGAGTATGTGGGAGCACCTCGTCTTTGCAACAGTCAGACGTTCTTAGGCAGGTTGAAAGAACTGCACTGCAGGGAAGCAGTGCATAGCGTGTCTTGGATTTGCAAGCAAATGCTTCCTGGAGGTGATAGCATCATATCTCCCTCTTGATAGCCTCTTATATGACATTCTGCAGCACATGCAAAGCATGTAGTTTCTTATTTGCTGCATAGTGTTGCCAGCATACATATCATCAACCTCCAGACTAAAGGAGAAAGGAAGAGGTGTTTTATGCTCCTTGGAGTGGAGGAGCCAGAGGGCACCTGTGCATTCAACTGCATCTTCATGGGTAATATCATGTCCCAGCATAGTGCCAGTATCTATCAAGCAGGAGAGCTCTCTCCTGACCTGCCTGGATTGAAAACTGTAGTCCAGGTCCATGGGTTGCCACTGCTTGCTGAGCAGGTGTGTTCATGCCTAGCTTCTGAAGCTTCAGGGTTGCTGCATACATAGCCGATCTCTGACACCTGTGTAAGAGCCATGAGGCCCTGGAGCGTGAGAAATGGGATCTCTTCTGAGTGTGGCTCATTCCCTTAACTAAGCAAACACTGATAAATTTTCATGTGAGGGTCTGCTGCAGTGCTCCAGAGGTGCTCCTTACTGTGACATACATGTTAGCTGGAAGTGGGACTGAAATAACCCAACAAGCTGATCACTCATGTGCATTTTATCGAGATGTCCTGCTGCCATGTGATGAAGGCTGCAGAGGAATCCTTGGCTTTACACGGCCACAGAGAAATGCCACTTAAATGTGGAGCAGGTTAAAATGGAGCTGGTTCCGTGAGATTCATCCTCAGTCTAAGGATTCACTCAGCTGAATGCACCTGAAGTTAGTTTTCAGTCTAACTCTGCTGAACCTGTTCTGTCGGTATGGGAGATGACAGGGAGGCAGCAAAGGGAACCCAGTGGCCTTGGAGGAGAGGAAGAGGATGTAGATGAGGATTTATGCAAATGGCTGACTTTTTTTAGAGAAACTTAACTAATAAAAAAAGTTTGGGGCACCCTGTCAAAACTGCATCCTGCATTTGGGATTGGTTGTTACCCTCGTGCTTGTCACCCTCATGCTTGAGAGATTTATTAGGCTGTTAGCTTTGCTTGTGCCTTGTATAAAATGTCGGCTCTACTGAACTCAGGTTTCAAAAGACTAACAAGTTTCTCCTACCCAAACAGCTGGTAATTCTTGTTCATTTTAATAATTTAAGTGAGAAAGAGCTGCTAGAGAAATTATTACAATTGAAAAGAAGTGTAGATACAGATTAGCAACATTCACAAGGCAAACACAGGCATTTATTTAGCAACATGGGTTATTAAAAGTTGTTCAGTACTGCTGCCCATTCACTCCTATTGCCTTTGCAGTTGTCATCTTCTGTTGCTCTTGTATGCCCAAGGTACTGTGTGTTTGCCTTTGTACTGTCCTGAAATGCCTCTCAGCCTTAGGAAGAGATCATTTTGTTTTAAAGGTGGTAATTCCTTTCACCCTCCTCTTTGGCTGTACTTTCTCAAAACAGAGACCATGAGAGAGTGTGTCTTGCCTGTACTTCTAGGACTTTTTCTATTTACATATATGTCGGGCTGGAGCCCATCCATAACATCATGACAATATATAACATACCTTCAGATGCAGTTATCCATTATATTCAAATTTAGGGACCACCAAGAACATCCTCATTGGAAATCTATAAATCATTAAGCTGGTACAGATCTTACAAAGCCCTGAACAATTTAGTAGTCAAAAGTATTCCTTCCAGGACCAACATTTTTCATGACTGATATCATAACACCATGTCCTCCAGATTAGAAGGCAGATTGCATGACCTTCCCTTAGGAACTAGCAAGCCACATGGAGCTGTTGTTGGGGAGGTCATATCATTACGCAGTCCAGAGACCAATATTTGTTCCTGTCCATCCAGAAGATCTAAGGTCATCCCTGGACTTAAGCAGAATTTTGCAAGACAGCACAGTAGCCATATGTCTCTGGCCCAATTTAAGACAGCAGTAATTTTAAACATCTCTAACATATTCCCTAGTGACTTGGCAATTGTAAAGAGAGGGACACTGGGTAAGCATCAGAGTCTAATGAACTTGTGCTGATGCTGTGGTAAAAAGAGTGTGGGTAGTATGTAGGACAGGCCAAATGAACTTCCCACCTCATACTCAAATACATTTTCACTACTTTAAAAACTCATTTTGGGCCCAAAGACTGTTAAAATCAGTAAAAAAGCCTCCCTGATTGTCTGTAAGCAAATCTAGGAGGGAATAATTTACTTAAATGACCCAGAATACTCACTATATTAATAGTAGTGAAAACAGTAATAAAAATATTATCCCATGATCCTCAGTTCATGTTCTTTCCAAGTCTTACAATTGCTATTACTCCACCATGAAATGATGTTATATATTCTTACATAGACTGAATTTTGAACACACAATCTTTCTTCAAATTTTCAAATGTTTTTTACAAATAACATAGCACTTGGTTATCTGACTTTTAAAACAACGAAATTAGAGACCACTGAATTTAATTTTTGCTATGAAGATCATTTGGAAATTATAGTGCAACATTTCCATGTCTGTTAATACATTTAGAGTGAACCAAAAGATGAGTTGCCGCTTCTTTTCTTGTGGAGTCTGACAATCATTTTATAGTGCTTTATACCATGCTGGTTAAATGCTTTTTATTTAAAAATATTCACATATTATTTTCTTAGACTTGTAAATACAGCATTTTATGTTAATATATTGCTTGAATAATGGGCTTTCAACAGTATATTTTCCAAGTCTGTAATCTTTCCAGGTACTGAATTGAAGGACAGTAATTATATGGATGTGAATCTGTTCTGAATGAACTTTCCTTCCTTGCAAACAGAAAGATTGGCTGTGTGATTTCTTTTAAGAAATAGTGTAGATTTTTTGAATTATTTGGATTGCTGCAAGAGGTATTGCAAAGAAAATGAATGCTTTACAAAACATTTAAATGAATCGTTTATAGGATGACACTAAATATTGTGAGGTAGTAATCCTGCAGAAATCCAATATAAATTCATCTTTATATACACATTCTATAACTCTTAGGCTAACAGGAAGAAGAGAACAAAAATGTTAGCTCTTGGTCTTGCTTTCCTTGAGGGACTTGTGAGCTGATCATGGAGCAATGCTAGGTGTGCCGCAAACTAACTCATAAACATTCAGCAGAATTCATGAACAAGCATTAACATAGTATTGGCTAATCAGATCAGAGGATTCATAGTTAATGATGCTTATTGAGAATTGTAGGTCGTTAGTGTTAAAATAAGCAGTGTAGTGGGTCTGCAATTACTGACTAGTAGCTCAGGTATTTGTCTTCTGACATACAGAGGCTTGACTCTGAATTCTTCAGTCTTCAGAAAGGACAAGGAAACATTCACGACTGCTCAGAACAACATTATTTCATCTGTGATGATTCTGTGAACTGGGTCAAAAGCTAAACAGAATGATGAAGTAAGTCCTGCTTCTCTCTCATTGTGGCATAAGAGTGACAGAGAAAAACCTACTAGTTATCTTAAAGAAAAAAAAGCAATGAGCAGCATCTCTCACGATTTCTGAGAGGTGCTTGCACATAAGCCTTGAAGTTGAGAAACATCTTTGTTTTACCATTTGACTGCACAAGTACTTTGAATATTCTTTAAAATTTAATATCTTGGGTAGTGTCTTGTAAAACAGACACACAGGCCAAATTGTTGGACTTTGTAAACTCAAGAAAGGAGCTAAGTGAAGGAGTACTGGTTAAATGGCAGTTCTTCAACAGTTTCTTACAAAAACATTCGTTTCTGTTTTGATGTTAATGGACGGGTCTCTGAAAAGATAATAGGTGTTTAGGGTGTGTTATTATGAAACCTACAGTGCATTTCATGTACTGCAGGCCTGTAACCCAAAACTCCCTTGGTTCTAAAAGCTCAGAGATTCATAGATTAGATCTGTAATTAGACAAACCCCAACTTAATTTGCTATTGAGAGTGAACATATAATTTTAAGGAAAGCACTAAATATTTCATATGTTTCAAGTTTATGGTGTAATGGTTTACTGATGTATCACTGCATATTGCACATCTGTAATAGGAAATGAGAGAATAAATATATGCTCCATTTATAGTAGGTGGTATTTCTGAATAGCAGAAATTTGCTGGTTAGCCAAAACGAGGAAAAATTGAAGACTGAATTAAATATGTGACGGAGAAACCATGGTTGTAATTTTTGTAAGGAAAGAGAGAGGAGGTGTTACTCTGAATATAATTACATGATTCAAAATAAATTTCTAAAAGTCACTTAATTCTTTCAAAATCCAGACATGAATTTTTAGTCATTTTGCACCAATACAGTCAAATGTTAGGGAATTCAATTTATAACAAAAATGCTTGTTTTAATATCTTAAAAACGAAGCTTGCTGAAACCAGATGGACCACATAGTGTATATGGATGCAGTAGGGGGAGGAAAAATTGATTTGGGAACAGTTTTTATTCTCTTTGGAGTTGTGTTTCCATCTGTTGGAAATGGAATCAAATCTATTTGGCTCTGTAAACATCTAGCTGGTATCAGTTCACATTGGAAGCTGAATTTACAGGCAGTAACTAAAATTGCTAATCATGGGCTGGAGAAATTAGGGCTGTAACAGAAGCAGAAACCTGATCCTGCTTCCTGGTCTTACCAGCGAGCACTGAGGCAGCAATTTGGTCTCGGCAGTTGAGTTACAGAAATCGTACAGGATGAATGCAGTTTCACTGGACCACAGATGCTCTTTCTTTTGCTGGCACCATGGCACAGCTTTTGCAAATGCGGTCATGCACAAGGTCCTGAGGGGGCAAACACCAAATGCTGCTGGGCAGATCCCCAGTTGTCTGGTGGCACAATGGAGGGGAAGGGGGAACCCAGAGGCACTCTGGATGTTGACATTTAGTTAAGTCCCAGTGTCACAGACTGCTTTTTCTGAGCATTGCTAATAACTGAGGGAGCTGATGAGCAACTCACTTGTCAAGGAGCCTGTGAGAACGGTTCGCTAGGTAGGTGCCCTTCGTCCCTACTAGAGATCTGTTTGAGCCAATATTACTAGGGATTTTGCGGTGCTCTTTCCCAGGATGGTTCAGTGGCTCACAAGTGTTTTAGAAGGTGACTGCTGGAGAAGTCCTCTCTCTCCAGTCTCTTCACCTAGTAACTGAAGTCACCCTGTCCTCAAAGAGTTTCAAACAGTATAAAAATCAGGTGGGCTGATTTTTATAAATCCATAAGTCCATATAAAGTCCATAAAAAGCAGCATGGACTGCTGTTTAGATACTGGGAATGTGTTTGATACCTCTGGGGGTGTTCTGAGGCCAAGCCTGTCGTTTTTGGCCATAGAAACTTGAGACTTGGGAAATGAAGATAACCAGCCCTGCCCGCTTCTCTAGCCATATGAGGACTGCAGACAAGGGCCGTAATGCAAGAGCAAATTTCTATAAAACATCACGTGCTTATGCTAACTGGTGTGTTGATGACTTCAGATATAATATGATTCAGTCCTGCAGGAGGAGGAAGCCCTATGGGAAGGAGCCTCCTTCAGCGTAAGAGCTCTGTAGCCTCCCAAGGTGCCACCCGGGCAACATGCGGTAAAATGTTGGAAAAAGGATGTGTGAAAGCTCAGCAAAACATAAAAGTAGTCTACTGCATTTGCAAAAAAAAAAAAAAAAAAAAACACCACAAAAACAGAAAAAGAGGTCTTCAGATCTTCCCAGAGCCCAGAAGGAAGCTCCATTTTTGTGGTATAAGTCTACATTTACATTTAATTTACGTTGTTTCCAAGCTAATAAGGGTTTTTAAAACTTTCTAGTAGAAATGGATGGAATTCTTTATTAATATTTTAATATGCACATTAGATCTAAAACACTGAGAAGAAAGAACATATTAATTAATTTTGTTCAGCAGAGAACTCCGTATTCCAATTACTAATCCAAATGTAAACCTGTGTGGGGGTTGATCAAATACTCTTTCTAATGTACAACATGAATATTAATCTTACAATTTCCTGATATTTTTTTCTGTGAGAAAATAATAACCTTACATGTGGATAAACAAGTATACCCACCAAAAAACAGAGGAAGGATGTGAATTAATGGTTAGACATGCAATACTATATACTTGTAACTGAAATATGATCATTTTTCATTATTCAAAATGTGAACCAACCTCTATCCAAATATTCCTTTTCCCTAGATGATACAGCAAACTAGTGTTGATTTGTCTTACAGACTGATGAAAGATATCTCTGCAGCTATGACAACTTGGGAAAATCTGCCTGATGCATTTAATTAAAATCTGAGCTGGAGTTAAGGTAAGAAAATGTTACAGTAACATGAAATGTTATGTTTCTTTTTATGGAAAAAAAAAAACTTTAAAATGAGTTTGACTGGTATGTTTCTGCTGTGTTCTCTTCCTAGCAAAAAATTTGCTATGGCTTTTAAAAAAGTTAGGAATCGACTTCAGAAGGGAGATTAAGGTCCTTTCTCTTATTTTGTTCAAATCTTAGGCAGATGCCTGCAATTCAAAAGGTGGAAACAGCTGATTGAGCAGTTTAAAAGCTGGAAACTAAGGGATGCCTTCAAGGCTTGGTCCATGTATTGAGGAATTTAGCAGCAAATATCATTAGCAAAATGATATTTCTGTGATAGCAATCAGCATATACTGATTATTCTCAGGTAAAATATGATGACACAAAATAGTTTTGAAATTTTATCTGATGTTGTGTAATACCTTTTGTTGGTATAAGGAAATTGTTTCTTTTACGGAAAGTGTATTCAAAAATTGACAAAATGAAATGTTATGTTTTCCCAAGGACTTAATTTTTTTTTCTTATTATTTTGCTTTCTTTAACTGCATGGATTTTTGGATTGAAGCTTGGAATGCTACTCAAAGAAGTAACTTGGAAGCCTGAGGGGTTTTTATTGATTTCACTAAAATGAAATATTTCAAGTTTCAGATCAAGTGAAATACTCTGAGCCATTGCCCTCTAAATATTATTTTGCTTTCTAATGGCACTTTCTTAATCACTATAATGGAACATGGCTTCTCGGTGAACAAAAAAGCTATCATTTACTCAGCTGTCTTAGTATCTTCTTTTTGTTTTTACGATGACAGCCTCCTTCTTCGCGTTGGATGTGATGCAAAATTTTCATTCTTTCACACTTTGGAGCTGCATTTTAGTTAAGCCTGATTCTTAAACTGAGAACTTCGTCCAGTGACTTCAGTAGACTTTGTACCCTTTGGTGATTAGCAGATCAAGACAAACAATTTTGGTTCAAATTTCCTGACAATAACTGGAAAAAAGTAGTCAGTCCTATTTCTAGGTACTACTGGATGTAGTAGCAAATTGAAAGATGTAGCAGTCTAAATTAAAAACAAAGCAAGTCAGATCTGCCTGTAGAAGTTAGTCATCAGACTGTTTTTAGTGGTAGTGGAAGTTTACTTCCTTAGCATATTTTACAAAGTCCTGGTCAGAACTGATAGCCTATTTCTCTATTAGTATTCTTACTCTTGCCACTTGCAATGCCCCCAGTTTACTCTTGCAAATGCATCCAGTTCTCTTGCATCTTATGTTTTAAAATTTTTTTTTTGGATATTAGTGGTCTTTGGCAGAGATTCTTCCTCTTTCAGGCTTTGGAAAATGTCAGAGTGTTTGCCTTCTCCCATAATCTCTTCTGAAGGAGTCTAACAGTGGCCCGTTCAGAAACTTGGAGTAGGGCAGGCACTTGCATATTGCAGAACCAGTTGTAGAGGACATATCTGAGCAACACTGGTGAAGGCACTAGTTGGGAGAGGACAATCTAGCAGCAGCTGGTGGGGCATAATCTGCTGTTCTCACTTGTGCCAGAAGTTCTCTGTAATATTTGGTGTGCAGAAAGTAGGCAACAGTAGCACAAAATTGGTAAAAGCATTAGTTCATCAAATTATTGGTGAAGGCTGCTTGTTGTCCGAGGGCTAGTTTTGCAAGGTGGTAAGCATTTTGGAACTATCTTGCACTTTCTATCTTTTCTATCATTATTAGGACAGTGATAATCATCGAGACTTCCGACTGCGGCTTTAGTTAAGTATGCACTTTCATGGGTTTTGATCAGACTGAGCTCTAATTGAACACAGGAGCAAACAGACTGTTTTATCATTTTTGGAGTGGTTGCAGAATATTGATTTAAAACATGCAATTCAAGGTTTCAGGTAATCTGGCATGTTCTGAGGTAACCTCTGCATACCTTTAGTTAAATTATGCTATAAAGTCTTGCTAGGAGGAAAGGACACTTGTGACAGAATCCTGGATCTTGGAATCCTTGGATTTATTCACTTATACAGAAGCACTTATGAATTTTCTGTACTGCCTAAAGAATTGCCATGTACAAGATAGCCATTTCAAAACATGTTATACCTCATCTACTGTGTGAATTTTCTACATTAGAAAAAAAAATACTAGCCCTGGTGGGTTTGTGCCTTTTCTTCTTTTTTTTTCTTCATAAGTGACTTTTGTATTTTGCATATTTTAGATACGTATGTTTCTGTCCCATCACAAAGTATCAAAGCATCATTTACTAAATGCTAATATTATTTGGTTCATCAACATTCTAGCTTTTTAAAAGCATACTTGCTATGAAAATTCTATACATATTGTTTGGATTGCAGATAATAGAGCACTAAAGACCAAAGGCTTTTTTAAGTTTTCTGCAGGTTAAGGAAAAGATATTATTTAACATATTTGGGCAATATGTGGCCACTTGTCACTCCATTTAAGTGTGCACATGTACCTTAGTGTGTATCTCTGAATGACATGGAAATCTTTCCTGAAGTTAAAATATGCCAAAGAAAAAAAAAAGTATGTTATGTGTTATCAGTCATTTAAATGAGAAAGAGTGCTATTTGGCATTGTAGTTTGATGCTCTTTTTTTTTTTTTTTTTTTTCTATTTCTTTCTGTGGAGAGGATGAGCGCAAAGGAGAGACAAGAACAAAAGCCCCTTTTTTTATAAAAAATAAAGTGAATATAGTTCCGTTCAAACTTTCAGCTTTTCCGGAGGATTACTTCTGTCCTCCTTCCTGATATTTCTCAGGCTTCTGGCTTTGTTTAAATCTCCTTGATTCTGTCATGTAGCATCCAGCATTAGAGAATGAATGCAGTCTTTTCCAGCTTTTCTGTTCAAGGTCTTTTGACAAATCCTGATTTTTTCCTTCCACAAATAACGTCACTTGGCGAGTGGTTGGAATCAATGTCCACTGAAGCTGTTCTGCTCCAGTTTCTATGGCAGGATGTTCTGCAGTCATTTTCAGACACTTAAACCTTACATAAATACATATGTTTGTATATTTGTATATATATATTTGTAGACAGATGTGTGCCTGTATATCCTTTTAAGGAAAGGAATAGCAAACTGAAGTACAAGGTTTTGGTTTTGCCCTTAATGTGATAATTACCTGTGCACTTATTTGACAAAGCACTTGCAAGCAGTCCTCTAGGCTGGAATTCGGTTGCCTAAACACAGCGTCATTTGAGAAGCCCCACATTACTCTGCGTGCCTGGAGCTGCTGTTGTGCAGTGCAGGTCTCCATGCCACGGTCTTACACTGGTTTCAAAGAATCTCTTCACTCTTAACGTCGCCTAGAAAAGCTACTTGCAAGGAAACAGCATCTGGTAAGGGAAGTATTTCAGATAGCTTTCTGCTGGTAAATACTGACCAGCATGTCAGCTCCTGGCATATGCTTAAGAGGGCACTGCAGGCAGGGAGCTGAGTACCTGCCGTGGCAGGGATGGCAACTGGTGGGTCCCATCCCTTATCTAACATGGCAAGGTACATCAAGGCCACTCTTGGCTGGCCTCTGTGGCACTGCAGCTGACGTCAGCTGCCCATATGTCACGCACATGTCATGCATATGTCATACATGTTCCTGAAAATGGCGGGGGAGACACCAGGAGGCAGCATGGGACAGGATCCTCTGCACACAGCGTGAGACAGCGGGTACCATCGTTGGAAAGCCCATCTCTGATGAGGTGTGTGAGAGGCGGCCCACCAGCACCAAAGCACTCATGCTTTATCTGTAGCTCCCCTTCTTCCGGTTGCTTGTGTTTTGTCATTGTGAATAAGCTCAATTTTTGCTTCCTTCAGTGCCTGCTTATTTTGCTTCACTAAGCAGATGGAATAAAATAAGTAATTGCATCTACTTCTGCTTTACGCTACTCTGAGCAAGAGCTCCTCAATGATGCCGTGCCCTGTGCAGGAGCTTGAGCAGGGAGGGCTTTTGCCCCTAGCACCTTCACTGCAGTAGCTTTGAGATCCTCAGCTGAGGTAGGAGACACGGTCTCCAGTGCTTTGTAAGTGGTTGCATGACTTCTTACAGCATTGCATTTGCTGACACAGCTCACAAATTCCTCCTGAAAGAGGGGCCCAATTTCTGCATGAGACAGTGAAATAGTGTTTAATGTGACCACCGCTTGGATAGGCTTGATCATAGCTTCAGGACCCAGCTGTAGACTAAAATAAATAGCCTGTGTAGCAGGTTTCCATGGTCGGCTGGAACGTCATGTAGAAAAAGCAGAATTGCTTTGACGAGAGCTGGTGAATAGGGTATGTTTAGACAGACTTAGCTGTTTTTAGCAATTTAAACATACTACCAACGCTGCCAAGCTGTCATTAGAAGGCACTCGCAGAGGGTTCAGGACAAAAACAGTGGGAATAAATTGGCTTTCCGCATCCTAAAGCTGTGAGCCTGGGGCTGTGTCAGCTTTTTTGGCAGTATCTGGTTATCCATTCAGGGCCATACTCTGACCTCAGGTGCTGGGCAGCAGGAGAGCTCAAACCTAGAAAATGTGTGTTTTACTGTGAAAATAAGGAAATAACTCAAAACCTCATGCACTTATTAGTAAACTGGGCCCTGTCATAGTCTAGGAGAGAGGGAGGGGAAAAGAGGGTGATGCTTTTTGAGGCTTCTGGTATCGGTTATGTGTATTACATGTGGTTATTATGGAATGGAGGCGTTAATTCAAAGTACATTATTAACAGACTGATGCAGAAGGAAGGCTAGTGCTATTCTCAGAAGTATTAATAGGATTTTCTATTAATAAAAATGAGGAAACAGTTTACAATAGTAGTGCTTCCATATTAATAGTGTGCTGAAAGATAATAGTATCTGCTGTTTTAAGTGTGGTGTTGCTCAGCCTGTGTAAGAGTAGAAGACAGTGAAATTCCACAATTATAATGGGACATCCCAGTAGCGGCTGCCAGTGGGCCGAACTCTGCCTGGAAGCTGAGCCGCTGTCACTCAGTGCAGGGAAATTATAACCAAAGACGCTGGAAGGAAACTGATGGGACAGATGCCATCGGATACCTTTTGGGACAGACGCCAAGTTACTTTAAAAAGTCCTTATGTTGTGTCAAGGTATCAGGGGAAAATGTGCACCCACCCTTCCGTTCTGGTACAGGCTACTACAAACCTACAGGCTTTCATTGTGTTGCTTGCGTATGCCTTTGGTAGCTTAAAAAGAAAAAGGCGTTACACAAATGGCTTTAATGTAGGGGCAGAAAAATGGAGGAGGAAGCATACAAAGGCTTCTGAAACAGAAGGAGCAGGAAAAGAAGGTCAGTGTTAACTGAAATGCTTCAGTTTAAGGTTAATGTAAAAGGTGGTATTTCTAGCACCAGGTTCTTAAAACTGCTAAGGGATATTAGTGGAAGCTGAGCCAAAGCTAAGCCTATAGTTCTGAAGGTCTGATGATTTAGTGGTGTGGCTATGCAAATGTACAGCCCTGAAGTCACACTTACAGAAATCAATGTGCGAACATATGTACTATCCAGAAAAAGCCCTTTGCTAATATACTTTCAATCAGTTTGCTGAATAGCATAAGCTATAACAGTAAAAGATGTAAGTGAATATAGGAACATAAGAACATAAGAATATAATGAAAGTAGCTTATCTGATAAGTTGTTGGTTTGTTTCTTGTTTGTTTGTTTTTTAATACATGTAGCTCTGTTGCTATACGAGTATCAGCAAACAGTTTTAAGAATAGGCAGATTCCCTGGAGAAGAATGACTGGCACAGTTCCCTGTGCTGTTGTAGCATGCATAGTACCTACCTATTTTTTGTATGCTTCTCACCTAAGTGTTGATTAGAATAGATGCTAGAGAAAAAAACTCACCATGTGAAAAATACAAAGGACAACAAAGTTTTTACAGTGTTTGAAGAATGTAATAAGATGAGAGAAAATAAAATTTTATAGAAAAGAGAAAACCCAGGGGGCATGTACTGATAGCTTATAAAATGTCTTCAAAGTAACAGTACAAATAGAAGAAAATTTCCTGGGCCTGAAAGAAGGAAGAGTGAGCAGTAGTTTAAGATTTAAGGAGGAAAAGTTTGGACTTGAAGTTGTCTAGCAGTGGAGCAGCAGAAAAGGCTAATGGACAGGCTGAGAAACTAGAAATACTAAAGGAAAAGATAGGACTGTTGGGAACTGATGATGGCATCTTCGTGTAAAATCAAGTGTGACCAACTGGGTGTTTTCTGGCTCTGTTTCCTTTGAAGCATATACTTCTACTTCCTCCGCAGCTACAAAAAAAGCTTGTCTGCTGTGGGACTGCTGCGATGGTATCACAGGGAGTGCGTGTGGGAAGAGAGTAGGAGTCGTTTTATCTATTTATACTCAAGTTTTACGCATACTGTATTAATAGAGTTGGTTGGGTAAAACTCAGTGCTGCTTCCTATATGCCAAGAATTGAGCTGGAGCCTTATCTACCCTAAAAAAAGGTGGGGAGGGGGAAGAGAAATGTTTTTGAAGAAAGATAAATCTCTGCTCTCTAAAAAATAAGTTGTTAAAGGGAGTGCAATATGAAGATTGCGGGTGTAGTGGAAAAGAAAAGAACATGTTTAATTACTAAAGTAGCTCCTGCATGTACATATATTATGTATGTACCTGTACTCATAAAGTATTGGAGTAGTTTTGTGAGCTATATTTATTACTCACTAGATAAATTTCACTAAAACAGAATGGAGTGATATGACTCTAGATATGACATGGCACTGTAATCTCATTCATATTAAATTATTTCTTGACAGAAAACAAGTTATGGTGTAGTAAGAGACTATTCACTGACTCCTCTACATTTTTTAGCAGAGCCTGTCTGTTGTTCAAAACTGGTCACACGTTCCTGGAATGTGAGGTAATGTGACAATGGGAGTAGGCTGGGTGTTCTCCAGCGTTTTGCCCCAAATAAATGTATACCTAGTGTGTGTCCTCCAGGTGATGGGAGTTTCCAACAACAGGAATTATACTGGGAATATAGGAATTATAGTGTCTCCCATTTCAAAATAATGTAGCCATACATCCTGCAGAGTTCTTCCAGCATCCTTTTCAGGAGCAATCTGTATGCTAACATTAGTATAGTGGGTGGTTCTGTTCAAGCAAACCGTTTACTGTGTTGCCATTTTTTTTTCAACACAGTGAATTAAATTTGCATAATGCTTGACTAACTTACTATCAAAATATTAGCTTGATATGACTCCATACCGTATAAGCTGCTTACTCCTCTATCTGTCTACTACAGCAGTATAATGAAAGTATTGTCAGCAAGTTCTATCTTACCCTGGCATTGTGCTACACTGATACAAGGGGACAGAAACTACTAAGACACTGTAAGGTATTAAAATACGAATATTTAACATTGATATATGGATATATGAATTTTAATCTTGTCCATTGTAGTTCCTACATACTGCGATGGGGCATTAGGAAATGGTGTATTTCCAATTAATGCAGGACTTGCATCACATAGGCACATGTGCGTAGTCCTAATAAGGTGAAAAAGTATGTTTTTCCATGTAAATATATTAGGAATCCAAACTACTTTGAGTTATTGCTATCTGTTTATTGATAATTTGATACTAACTCATGGGGTTTTTTTAATTGTGTGAAGAACAAATTTCTCCTTATGGACTCCACAGGAATTTATTAGCAATTTCTAGATCACCTTAAAAGTCTGTAACTTCAGTTGTCGATTGTAGTTGTGTTTGTTTGTTTGTTTGTTTGTTTTCTTGTAGACAGGCCAGTCTCTACTTTGTCCTTTAAAATAACACAACCGAATAATACTTTCTGGATGTCAGCATCCCCAAGTTTCATGCTGTTCTGTGGTATGGGAATAGCTGTTTCTCATGGGTAGGCCTTCAATCTCATGACAGCAATGTCATCCTACCATGAAGTGAAGTCTCTCAATATTTTTGTAAGAAGAACCTTGTGAAATCCTGATTAGGATCAAAGACCAGCAGAGATTATTTTCAGTATATTTTACCTACCAAGTAGTTATAGTTGAGACAAATGGATAGCAAGGGTGAAGTGGTATCCCCAGTAAATTTAATCCATAAGGGGAGTTGCAGACACTTCACTGCTGCCGAATAGTTAAGTTCTACACAGTTAAGTAATTCTAAAACATATTTACCACTTCTCCAGACTGCGCTGTGAGTCAATTCATCCCTCATTTAGAGGAGTACAGGTCCATTCCAGTAAGTGGGAATCAGAGAGGGCATTGACCTTCATGGGCCTTCTCAGCAATGTCCACTGGTTTGCTCTTTGCTGTGTTTTTAGTTAAGCTGGCTTTCCACCCATCATGGTTTCTGTCTGACAGAGGAACAAGGGTCTGTCCTGGGAACTTAATCATGTGGTGAAGTAGCCAGAGGACTCTCAATATCTAAGGACAGAAACTCTGCCTGGATGCTTCATCTTTTCTGGAGACCTGATGTAGCAGAGATATACCTTTTCTTCACGGAATCTCCTAACCCCAGAGGGCTGCACTGCCATCCAGAGGGACCTGGACAAACTGGACAACTGGGCGGTGAAAAACCTCATGCAATTCAACAAGGCCAAGTGCAAGGTTCTGCACCTGGGGAGGAATAACCCCAGACACCAGGACAGGCTGGGGACTGACCTTCTGGAGAGCAGCTCTGCAGAGAGGGACCTGGGTGTCATGGTGGATGACAAGTTGACCATGAGGCAGCAGTGTGCCCTCGTGGCCAAGAAGGCCAATGGGATCCTGCGGTGCATTAAGAAGAGCGTCTCCAGCAGGTCGAGGAAGGTGATCCTGCCCCTCTACTCAGCCCTGGTGAGGCCACATCTGGAGTATTGTGTCCAGTTTTGGGCTCCACAGTATAAGAGGGATGTGGAGCTGCTGGAGAGAGTCCAGCGCAGGGCCACAAGGATGATCAGGGGCCTGGAACATCTGCCCTGTGAGGAGAGGCTGAGGAAGCTGGGCCTGTTCAGCCTGGAGAAGAGAAGGCTGAGAGGGGACCTGATCAGTGTCTATAAGTACCTCAAGGAAGGGAGTGCAGAGGATGGTGCTGGTCTCTTTTCAGTGGTGGCCACTGATAGGACTAGAGGAAATGGCCGGAAACTGAAGCACCAAAAGTTCCACAGGAACTTAAGGAAAAATTTCTTAGCATTGAGGGTGACAGAGCCCTGGAACAGGCTGCCCAGAGAGGTTGTGGAGTCTCCTTCTCTGGAGATCTTCAAAACCCGCTTGGATGCAGTCCTGTGCCACATGCTCTAGCTGACCCTGCGTGTGCAGGGGGGTTGGACTAGATGAGCTCTAGAGGTCCCTTCCAACCCTAAGCATTCTATGATTCTATGAACTTTTTCTGAAAGGGCTGAAATATACATCATTGAATAATTAATGCCTTTCTGAATGTGCCTGGGAAAATGATACATGTACAAAATTGTTTCTGTAAAACTGTTTGCAGATTTTGGACTGAGATGATCACTGACACCCGCTATAGCTGTGTATTAGCCACAAGATTGAAACTTCATCTCTTTTGCATGTTTCCAAGGCAGCATTTCATGCAGAAACTCAGCACTTAGTGTTTTTCTCTGCAAATTAGCCAGCTGCTCTGAATTTCTAGTTATTTTGGTGAAGAAGCTTACTGTGTCAGCTGAGATGTTTAAGATGGAGTTAGACAAATAGTTTGGGGCAATAAATTGTAGGTCTGTAGCATATGGAAATTCTATTTGTATTATTGTAGAATGTGTAGTTTTAATAATGAAATGCAGCTATAGCATGATACTGGTGCATGTATAGATATATGAAATGGACATATACATGTTGATCTATTTAGTACAAAGGTATTTTTGTATGTGTATATTGACACATATCCACTGAATATTCTTAAGTTAGAGATCACAGCAGGTATGCTGTGCTGTGTATGTGAGGTAGATGTTCTAGTGACTAGAAGCTGTGGATGTCTGATCTCTTATGTGTCAGATGAAAATAAACTATATCATTTTAAATGCATTTTAAAATTTGATGAAGACATGAAGTTGGAGAACTTTGATGTTCTTTGTCAAATTTTTGTTGAATTAATTAAAAGAAATTAAAAAAAAACATTTAAAGCACCTTATTTCAAAATATATTTTGTTTTTTCTTTTCAGAATTCCCATTTTGTTTCGGAAGTGATCTGTATATAATGTGAAAGGTAAAATAGAAAGATCAGGTGAAGTTAAATGCGGGGGTAATATATCTGAAATATTGTGAGGCAGTCAGATTACTGCCTGTTAGCTGATTGTCTAGGACTGTATGCTCACTCTTAGCTTAGTGTAATTGGGAGGCAGCATAGTCTCAGTTATATTTCAAGGGAAACAAAGCTAAGTTGCATTTCATTGCAACTGAGAAAGATTAAGAAGATACGGCGAAGACAAATACTGACAGTTCAACTGATGAGATAGGCATATCTCAGCCAAGTGCCCAAGCCCAAATGAAATACCAGGTTAATTTAAAAATCTTTTTTTTTTCCAAAATATTAATACTTAGTACGAAAGAGAGATGAATTTAGTATGCCTGTAACTTTTTGTAATGATTTTTGCCTACCGTATGCATGTGGGAAGCCCTCAGAACAGGTGAATCATTTCTCAGATATTTGCTAGAGGGATGGAGGTGAACATAGTTTTTTGGATATTTTAAAGTAAATATTTTATTTAGAAAATTACATTCTTCTAAATTGGCTATACAAGAGCAACTAGAGTCTCTTAGATTTAATAACACATAGCTTGTCTCATCTGAACAGAATGTTATAGTGGTTGGGATTGACTGCAGAGTGATAAAATACTTTCTAAATCTTTTTGTTTTTTTCCTTGACAAACACACAAACACAAAGACATAAAATTAATAGGCTTCCTGATGGTATGATGCAGTTAGAAAGCTTTTCACACCAGCACATCGGTTTCATTGTAAATTCAGTATCACTGCTGTAACAACTCCTCTAGCACCACTACAGCATCATCTCCAGGTAGTTATTTAGTTGTTATAGAATCTTGCTCATTTTTTTCCTTTCCATTTCAATAATATGAAAAAGGTCCTGTTCAACTTTATCTGGAAGATATTTATGGTGCTTCCAGCATCCTGCTGTTTTAAGCTGGTCACCAAGACCTGAGTGTGTTGTACATTCCAGTAAAGAATTAAGTGGGAAGAAAAACAATTATTTCCTGCCTTTTTTATCCTCTCAAGTGGAGCCAAACAAATTCGATGTAACTGAAAATCTAGTCTCAAATTTTGATAAATTTTACTTTTCCACATTAGATGGTTAGCTACCATTCAGACCTCGTTAGTGTCTTGATACCCTGCCTGTAATTTTTTTTCAGTAAACTTGATAATCATCTTACAAAATCCTGCAGTCAGTGTGACAATTAATTTCCCCAAATTTAAGCAATAGTTAAAAATCTCTGCAAAGATTGACAGGAATTTGATGGGTTTTTTTTTAATTGTATGTCTTTAATAAATGTTTAATATGCATTTTTCAGAGCATTTCTGTATAAGTGAAATAAAGACAGGATCTGAAATTAATATTCAGGCAGACTCTGAAGTTAATATTTAAGCGAAAACACCACAACTGTGCAGAAATGCATGGAAATAATAAGCAATTTGAGCTTAGCTAAGCTGATAGATGAAGCTTGGACAAGTAATTTTATGTGACCTACCATTTCCCTGAACACAGGGTTAGACCTAGATTCTTGGGCTCTAATGTAGCTTCCATCTCTGTTTTCTCCATCATTTATTCTTACAGCAAGAGAAACCTGCTGGCAAAAATACAGCTTTTTTTTTTTTCCTCATGTTACTCTCTTATTCTCTGTTTCAGTATCCATTGCCTTTGTGCATAGAAAAATTCCACCCTCACTCATTTGACTGCTGAACTATGTGCTACAGTCCATCATATTGTCCCCTACATTTGAAATAATGTATTGCATCTCCAGTATTGCTAGAGTAGCATTGCTGCCATGTTTACTGTCAAACTCACATTAATAGTTAAGTGATGCCCTGATTTCCAAAAAGGAAGAAATCCTAGGGATGCTGTGAACTCTGAAAGGGGCTGCGCTGCACTTAAATTCATACAAACTGGTGAAATACTTTGGCATGCTTGGATTTTGCAGACTTTGGCCTAACAGAAAACTGAAATTTGGTAGACTGGATATAAAGTCATGTGTTTGCTCCTCATGCTATTCTAGTCTCATTTTTGGCCTTCTTTGCACTCCTAGATTCTCTAATAACTTCTGTGGAACAGATGATTCTCAGATAAACATCCCAGGATGTCTGTCTGTATTTTTTTATTTGTTTGCTGGCCTTTTCTTGCTCAGATGACTTTGTCTAGCAGATGCACATTGTATGTGTGACAATTCCCACCTGCCTTCTCCCCCTTCCATTTCACTGGCACTTTATCCATTGAAATAAAGACATTGTGTTGCTGTTACAGCCATCATCTAAAGAAAAAAAATCTGGTGCTGATTTCTGTTTGGGTATGCTGGGTTCTGAGATGTGTATCTGTGGCCCCTGCTTTGTTCCTTTCAGTCTTTAACACCAGTACAGATTGCTGGGAATGTTGCCTCTAGGGCTTATTTCTTGGTTGTTCCATGACAGAAATTTACTCTTGTGCATCTCCTGCTATATCAAGCTTATTTTGGATTCAGTGTTTTTATAATTACGATCATTAGTGATATTTTCTTTAACTTTGTAAGGCACATGTTGAACTGGTATAAATTAGTATAACGCCTCTGACTTCAATAGATCTATATTGAGTTCTTACAACCACAGATTTGGCCTAATGTTTCTTTGGCTTTGGGACATGTTCCTCAGGGAATTCTTTAATTAACACCAAATTTTCATCAGTCATTCTCTCCTCCTCCTCCAGCTAATTGCTACTGCTGTGGTGATGCAGGCAAGGAATGCATGTGTAACTAGAGTCTTGTTCTGGATGAGGTCAAACTTAAGCTTCTCCTTCTACAGGGGACGAATAATCAGAGAGGACATGTCTGCCTTCTAATTGTATTTTTATTCTCACTTTCCAATAGCCTGGTTCTCCACCACAAGTTAATCATTGTAACATTGTTAAATGAAGACAATAGAAATGATGAGAATCTGAAAGCACTTAAGAGTAAAGAAGAGCTGGGCCATTTACTCTACCTTTTGGCATCTTCGTGGTTTAATTTTTCTACCATTTTGAAGTCTGCTGAAATAAAAATCATTTTAGCCATTTTCTTTTTGATTATTGCATATGAGATCACTTATAGCAACTCAGTTCCTAATTTTTGATTAGAGATTAAGTCCTGTAGTTGGCAATTTAAATTTTCTAAAATTTGCTGCGCAGATAGCAGCCTTTCTTCTGTAGGCAGACCTTGTTTCTGCTTCTGCCCATGAAGTCTGTATCACCAGAGAACCACCGGCTTGCATGTTGGCCTGGCCTGCCCGACTTCTTGATAATTGTTCTGATGTTTTTTAGTTGGTCTGAGTTTATCCAATTCAGTCATCAACAAGCTTGTTCTCTGCATTTTATCTATTTCATTTACTTGTACTTGTTGTGTATAAGCCACTTTCTTCTTGCTGTTAATGAGATGTGTGCAGCACATAGCTGGGTGCTTTTAGAATTGTTCTTTAAAGGTGGATGATTAACAGCTGTGTTAACTAAACACAGTGTAATCCTTGCAGTACTTCTCTTTCAGCATAGTGTTATTTCAAAAGCCATATTGCACACTGAGAAATAAAACCTTAAGAGATAAACTGCTTTGGTGTGGTAGGATATTGATGCTATTCTAACATATAAAACTCAGAAAATCCTGGTTAAGTAAGTGATCTGATGTGTTAGAAATGACTTGAAATTTATGTGGGAATAGATTTTTTATGTGCAATTCAGCACACTTTTGACATTTTCTTGTTGATTTTGAATGACATCGTCATCTGAACTGTTTTGCTAGGGGAGCATATAGACTACCATCTATGCTGCGTTTTAGAAAATGCTACTTCTTGCAAAGCAGCAGTGCCTGTGTTTCTGGATTCTTAGGTGTTTCCAGCAAAAGCTACTCTTATATTCAGATAGTACAAATGGTGTCATACTAGTTGAAAAAACAGGCTTCTTTTTATAATTCATCTATTTCAAGTAAAAGTGAAATAAAGGCTCAAAAAGAAAAGCTTGGGAACAAAATGGAGCTCTCAGTTTAACTCAAACCACATTTTCAACTATCGGCTGTGGAACTGCAATCAAACAGAATGATCGGCTATTCACACAGCTCTGGTAAAGACCAGCTTCAGTGGGGGTTCTACTGCAGAGCCCATGATGCCAGGTCTCCCTGCTTTCCTTCCAAACATGTTGAACAGCTTCATTCTGGTTGTGCCATGAACCACAGGGCTGCTTTTCACTGATGTGAGGAAGCATGCAGCTGCTTCACTGCAGAGATTTACAGCCACCTGAAGTGTCCTCTATTAAATCTGTGCACAATGCTAACAAAACCAAACAAAATGACTCCAAGCTTTACCGAAAAAAAATATATATATTCTGCCCAAATATTTTCTTTGCATTTATCTGACAAATTCTATTTATTTCCTCTCGTCCCCCAAATCTGCTACTCTCTGAATGTAGTGTTCCTCAAATATTTGTACATGAGTATATCACTTTCTGGGCAATCATTAGTAAGCTAGCCATTCTGAATTTTTTAACCTCTCTTCCTCCATTAGTCCCTCTGTCTTGATCATGTTTTTTGTTTTTATTCCTCACTGACTTCTTTCTTTGTTTGAATCGTGGTCAGAGACACCTCAGCTGACTTTATGTTCATCGGTGCTAGTAAATATGGACTTTTTGTCAAGGCAGTGGACATCTGTCTTTGAACTTCAGACTTGGGAATGCAGACTAAAGATGAGCTATGTTGCTGAGCACGGAAATATGTCCTTTTCTAACATAACATGGGAATTTTCCATGAGAGGACCTGGCCACATTTCTCTTGGAGCTTGTTCTGGGGTGCCCTCATAGAACGTGGATATGGGTATACTGAACTGTCTTAGAAGATACATGTATTAGGAAATAAGAAATGGTCTTAAGCCAAAATCTGGCAAGCTAGTAATTTTGAGGGAAGTAAAGCGTGACAGGGGTGAGATGCAGAATTCTGGTTTTGGCACAATTCATGAGTGATACTTGTCATCATTCCTCTAGCTCTGATTTTTATCTTAATTCTAGGAAAAGCCTTAAAAAGATTTGCTATAATTGCTAAAACCAGAGTCTATTCTAAAGAATGCCTCTAAATAATTTCAAAGGTCTGGTAATTATTTTTTAATCTTGGATTTTAATCTTAATTTTTAACCCATAATTTAAAATAAAAAATAAAAAATAAATGGAGAAAGAGAGTACTTAAAAGGTTTCCTATCATGACCAAATTGAGGAAGCTTCTGTGGGGCTTGTCATACCTTCAGTGTGTATATTAAAAGAGGAGCATATTGTATTCTATGTTTAACACAGAGAACAGATCCACTTTTGTTCTTGATGCCAGTCAGTAACCCAGACACAGGGATGTGGACATTATTTTTCCATTGCACAAATCCTTTGATTAAGCAGGTGCTTCATACCCTGACGAGCTGGAGATCTTGTGTTACAAAAAATCAGCTCTGCTTTGGGAAACAAATATTGCAAAAATAAAACTGTAAGAAGTATCTGATGAAGAAATTGATGATTGATTAAACTTGGGGGACATTAATATGTTCCTTCGCACAGAACTAAGCACTTAATGCTTTGACATGCTGGGTGGTTACAAGAGCATAGTGCTTGGTTGTTACAGGACGTGTACTAACACACCATATGCCAGATTGCCTGGCTGTCACTTGCTACCCTGTAGCTGTTGCATGTGCTATGCCAATCCTTCAGAATAAGAAGCCAGCACGTGATGAATTGTTAGCTATTATCTTGCAGCTCTGTCCAAGTCTAATTGATCTGTGCTTGTGATGTATATTGCCACCCAACAAAACCTCTCTGTAACTGATTGCAGAGGATTGGAGTCTTCCCTACAGTTACCCCATCTCACAACATGTAGCAGCTGATTCAGCACTAAACAGTGTTCCTCTTCGTTGTCAACAAGAAGTGAGCATTATGCTCATAAGCATTAAGTAGCTGTTGGAAGCCTTGCTGCCATGGAAGCTAGGACCCCCATCTCTCTCCAGTGACAGCTCCTGCACTGCAAGATGATGTTCACAGGCTGTTTAATGTTTATTAACTCCACTCGGAGCAGAGTCTGATAGCCCACTCTGGCTACAACACTGGGGAAATGATTTCAAAACCAAGAAGAGAAGATAACGGGACTTAGGTCTTCTGATTAAATGCTCTTACTAGTGAGCAGAGCCTGTGTGAGGAGGATAGGGGCGGCCATCAGAAAGACTGGTGGCAAGGGAAGGATCAGAGGGGTGTCCTCACCCTCCTGTTCCTTTAGCTGCCTCTGAGAAATAACCATTGTTTTTTGAAAGAAAAAAAAAAAAAAGAGTGCTAAAAAAGGTGTGAAGCTGTGCCTCATAAGTGGGCGAAGCTGTCTCCTTGTGTTTCAGAGGAAGATACGAATCACCAGAGAGGTGTCATTTAAGAACTCACCTTCCTCATGGCAATTCCTAGTAGCTAGCTCAAAGAGCTCTCTGCTGAGTACACTGGCTTTGAGTACACTCTCTTCATGGTTTTCTAACACTACCTCTGCATTGTAAGGAAATCATAGCAGCTAAATGCTGGTTTCTGCTGTGAGCACAAAGCTCCTAAAAACTAAATGCTTCTACGCTCTAAGACATAACCCTACTGTGGTGCAGCTTTGTAGGACCTCTGAACGTGAAGTGGAGGAAAAAAGTGCCAGAGAGCTACAGAGTTTTTATTTATTTTAATATATAATTATGAACAAGACCCACAGAACCATGGATGAGCTGGCACCCCTGAGCTCTCCATGTCACTGCAATATGTATATCTAGCTGTTGTTCTGCTGTGGTTAGAAACGCAGGCACATGTATCACATAGTACATACATGGTGATTCTCATGACAGGGACATGTTGCAGCTACTTTACCTGTGCTAAACAGATGGTATATAAGCAGTTTGTTGCATCTTTGCATCTGTATGATCTCCAACAGGTGTGGAATGTCTTGACTTCACCAGATAAATGCTGCAGTGGGACCTTTAAATGCTGCAGCATATCTTGTTTTGAATAAGCTTCTGTACTGATAGGAATCATGTGCAAACGCACAAACGGGGCATGGGGTGATAAAAAAAATTTCATCATCCTATTGGATGGAGTATTAAATATCAAAAATGCAATGTTTCTAAGAGTTAAAAAGAATTACTCTTGTAGGAATCTGTAATACAGGAAGTAAGGCTAATGACAGCATATAAGATCTCTTTCAATCACTGTCTACTTCCTTTTATTTGCATATGGAACAGAGAAAATATATTGTCAAATGTGAATAATGTTACAAAGACAAATAGTTTCCAGAGACAGCCCATTCAACTATTGTAAACTTCTAGGACTGCTAACATCAAAAGCGTCGTCAGAAGTAGTCAATCAGCCATAGATCTAATTGCCATAGCTGTAAATAATAGCAACTCAAAATATGACACAGATGTATCTAGACTATAGACACTATAACATGTTTGTGAAATCTTTTAGAAATTTAGCAAGTTCTACCACCACTGTTATAATTAGTGAAATAAACTTTTTTTCTCAGTAGGGCAAGACACATGCAGGTTTAATTTAAATTGGCATTTAAATTGCAATTTCTGCAATCCGGAGTGCAAAGGAGAACTTTTTTTTGGTCTTTTCCGTGGTATGCAAAAACATAGATCCATGGAAAGACGTGTACAGAAGGTTTTGTCAGCAACAATTCCTCATTGGTTTGTGGATGCTTCCAATTTTCCATGACATTAAGAAACTGATATGTAAAACTAAGGGGGCAGGAGGAACTTCCTGAGGTCCTTTTTCTTGTCTCTGTGCTCTGGGATAGGATTAGACACATTAAACAGGTTCTTACCTAATCTGGTTTTGAAAACCTCAAATGCGGGTTTTTACAGAGACATCTCTAGGTAGTCTTTTCTAGCATTAATTCTCCCTCTATTTGGAAAGCTTTCTGTAGTATCTAGCCTCAGTCTTCTTTGCTACCAATTAAGCTGATTATTAAGTTGTCCCACCCCCATAATAATACGACTCTAAATATAGCACTAAACATAACCCACTTTAAAGTATCACATGAAGCAAGTGTGTCAGGAAGAACCCTTTTTCTACTGTATTCTGCAAGCTAATTACTAATTAAGATTTGTATGTGTATTATCAGTATTAAAAATGATTCAGATGTAATATGTGGTGTGACACAAATAGATCATTCAGGAAATAAGACTTTGAATTACAGTATCTGTTTTGTTCTTCCCACTAGATGAAAATTTCCGTTAGTTCTCTTTTTGTTGAGGAAATATAATGAATTGCCTACGTAAATATCTGATTTTTTTTGTTCTATTGTATGTAATTTTTGAAAGAAAATAACATTCTGGAGTGAATTTTCACCCTATCTTCAGAATTTATGGATAGATTATAATAATAGTCATCCAGGGAACAAATTAAAGAAAAACTTAATACTGTAGCCATGTTAGCAGCATGCAGACTTTAATGTTACCCAAGTTACACACAGCACAGCATTAAGCTTAACATTAGAGTACTGGACTAGCTGTTGACCAAGTGCAGTCTCTTAAGAAAAATGAAAGATAACCTCCTTACGCTACTCTCAGATGTCTGAAGATGAAGTCGTCTACATAGAAGTTTGCTTCTTGAAACATTCAGGTGTGGAAGAATATTGCCCTTGTAAATGGGAAAGGCAACGATGCTTTATCCTACTGTCCAATTTTATGTAAACTAGAGATGACCTGGCAGCTGTTCTGCAGAACATATTGTTTTTATCTGTGAAATTGAGTTCCATGCTAGTAATGACGTCTTGTTGGGGTTTGCTAGTCACATGACAGATTTATAGCTGGGAACAGATGTTCCTTGTTCATTAATAGCTGTGGAAGACTTGTGTATAATGGTGAAACTGCAAAATTATCTCCACATAGTGGGAATTAGATCCATTGCTATTAGAAATATACATTAGTTACATGGTGTCTGTGCTTAAATACACGCTCTTTGAAATAGAGTATCAGTGTGGAAAATTCCACTTGAAGAAAGCTTACAGAAAAAAAAGTAAAGCTCAAGTTAACTTCTTTTCATATTCCAGCTCCCTCTTTGTGAGCTATTGGTCTTTAATCTGTCCTGAAAAAGACAGAGGCGAAGCAAGTCCTGCACCAGAGCTCTAATTATTTTTTCCCTAGTTCTTCATGAAAATACGATGGCATATAAAATGATTTTTTTTTACTTTTTGATTTCATCTAATGAAATTATGCTTGTCTCACAGTATATTGCCCACAAAGCAAACTGAAGGAGACCAATCGAATATTTTTCTGAATTGGCTTAGGAAGAAATGTGAAAGTTAAACATCCTAGCTAGCAAAAGAAAGTGAGTTCTAATACCATACTTCCTGGAAGAGAAACTCAGGGTTCGGTGGATGAGTGTGGATGAATTATTTTCATGAGATAGCTGTTTTCAAGCTGGCTCCTCCATTTTTGTTCTGCTCATTTTATGTGCTTTTCCTATATTGGGGAGATAAAAAAAGAAATTTTTTAGTCGATTTGTCTGAAACTTTAGATTTTTCCTCTGCACTGTCCTGCAGTGATAAAATCAACACTCCAAGATAAAGTTATTGCCTTAAGAAAAATGCATAAACACAAGCCTTAGTAATATCATCTATGTTCCTTCCTCAGAAGGGAACCAGTTCAGTGCTACATACTGTGTAGTAATTTCTCTACTTGATAGGTTTACTAAATGTCCTGGTGAAAGCTTATGAAATCAAAACCTCTTGAATCCAAGTCAATCTAAGCAAACCAATCCAAGGTCACTGCTGACCTGAAATGTGCACTATGAAGCTCAGACAAGAGCAGGATGCTGATCTTGGTGAAATAGTACTGCAGTCTGAGTGTAAGGAGGCTTTGTCAGGGCTGCTCTAACACTGGCCATCACAGAGGATGACCTAGCACCCATGGGCACTGCAAACTGTGGATGGATTTGGCCAGGGCAACATATTCTGCAGCACTGAGGAGAAGTTGGGATACTTGCTTCTTGCCTATCCCATGATGGCTTTTCTGTCAGTCAGCAGACGTGACTTGTTTGTAACGTCATCAATTCAGTGTTCAGGCTACCTAGGGTTTAATGGTAAGACACTGATAGGAGATGAGCAGAGGAAGTACTTGATTGCAGTGGGATGTATAATGCCTTCAAAACCCATGTAGCATGGCCTAACTGCTGCACAGAACCATGGTGGTTTTGACCATGGAGACCATGTCTCCAAGCAAACTGTGCCTGCCCTTTAAAGGTAGATATAGCACCAGGGACTAAAATATAGTCCCTTTATTTTAGCTTAATGGACAGAAATTCATCGCTGAGCAGAGAGTTTGCTGATGAAGTATCATAGGCTTTATTTCCAACTCTGTAAGTGGATGAATTTTAATTGACTAGGATCTAGCTGGTAGCTGTCTTTTGGATAACTGTCCTGGAGAGTTGGTGCATATAAAGCTTTTTACTCTCCTGTATCACTTAACAAATCAAGATATAGGCCTAAAAAGGTAAATCTTGCCTAAATTAAAATTTCATTCCATCTGGCTAGACAATTTTCAAGGTATTTCAGGAGAACATCTAATTTGAGCAAAGCTACGATATAAGTATTGTACCACTGTTGGTATATTTATTTACTTTTATACTTAATGCATGCATCTGGGAAAAAAAAATCAAAACACCACTACCAACAACAAAACCCTATGTCTCTAATAGAGAAATTAACATCTTTTTGATTATTTTATCTTCCAGAGTTCTTCTGAGTGGTAAGGCTTTTTTGAAGTTTCTTAACATTGCTGGTTCACCATTCTATTTAAAAACATATTTATCTGTTCTTTAGAAAGCTTCTCAGATTCATTCTTTTATTTTCAAAGTCAATTTTAATATTTGGTATCATTAATAATTACAAACATCAACATTATTTTGACCAACCCTCTTCCTTTTCCTTCCAGCCCTCTGTGGAGATAAATGCAATGCTCCTTTTTAAGAAAACAGCTTATTAGAGTTTTGGATAGAGGGCAGTCTGAAAACTGTGTCCTTTGGCCTGCATGTTGAGTGAAGGTCTGGTTTCTGGGCTAACACTGTTGAACTTACTCTAAGATCAAATCTGGATTAATCTACATAGTGAATAGTGACAGCCTTCTGCTTACTCTTACGTTTTCACTTACGCTTTCCATTTCCAAAGACGTATATTTTGTTGAAGCTCTTTTATGTGCTTTTCTTTCTCTCTACAGTTTCATTCTTGCTGTTTTCAGGTATCCTTTAATACTGTATTTCTTCATCTTACCTTATACCAGTTCTCAGAAAATCCCTAGAAATTGTGGAGTTAATACATGCCTTTGTGATTAGTTTGTGCTTTTTATGCAAGTATCTGCATGGATTTCTTCATGAATAAATAATCCCTCTTTTGTTGGGTGAGGCATGTTATTAGGTACTGCAGGTATGATTTTATTCAGTCATTTCCAGGGCTGCGGAGATGTTTTTGATGTTGATGGTATTGCTTTTTATTACATAGTCTTTGTTAGTATATAACATTTTTCCTTCAAAAAAGCTTTTAAACATCAATGTTCATCAAAGGGACAAATTCTGCTTCCCTTACTTGAGAAGAGCAATTTCATCATTTCCAAACAGTTCAACAAGATTACCCTGAAAATTGAAAGGCCCTCACCTGAGTAAAGGGAACAAAATCTGAACAAGCAGATGAGGCCATGATGCAAGGTGGGAACTCTGCAAGAGTGCAAAAATAAGACTATTCCAAATTGTAATGGTCAAAGCCCACTGATAGCATGGTCAGCAATGTCTCTTCCTTAAAAGGAAAGTGGCACATGATTCAAAAAAAAAAAAAATAGTGGACTGACAAACACTCCTTTTAAACAAAAGGGACCATGAGGGAAGATCTTCAATCCCTGCCAGTTTGGAAAGTAGTTTGCAGAGCACAGTATTCTCCGAGATTTATACTTTATTTTTTTAAACCTGCGGCTGTCAGCTAACCATCACAACCTAACTCTAATGCACCCTTTACTGCTGAAATGACCATAAGCTATTGGAAACGTAGCTGCAGGGTACTCACTGGCGAGCTTCCCAGTTGCCTCTGCCATCTGTCTGAAATTCAACCCAATGGAAACAGAAGGCTAGCTCAAAAAGACAATAGTGGCCTGTATTTTAAGTTGTTTGTTATACTATTAACCAGAAGTTCTGTAAATCATAGAAATAGTCCAAAGGAGCAAAAATCCACAGCCAGATCATGCTTTCAATCTAAACTTTTCCAATTTAAAAAATGTTCCAATCTGTGGTTTTGATTTGGATCCAGCTGAAATAAACAGAGATTTAATGATAATCCCAAATGCTAACTAAATATCTGTTTTAGGAGTAACAACAAATGTTTTACTCGTTGTTCAAGCAGTGAAGTACGTGATTTGCTTGATGTGAAAGAGTGTGATTTGCTGTGTTCTGTGGTATGAGTTCATTATTTGTGAGTGCTCTGCTAGCAAGTATCTATGAAATGTTCAGAAATTGCTAGTTCTGTGTCCAGGTTAGCATTAGTTACTGGTTCATCCAAATTTATAGTAGAAATGACATCATACTTTTTAGAATATAGAAAGCTTGAGAGAAGAAATAGTAGCACTTGCATTCAGAAGCAGAGCATGGTGAGAAGCTACTTTCTCAAAAATTTGCTAACTATTTCCAAATGAGCACATTTGGAAGGACATAATGATTAACTAGGAAATGAGATAGTAAATGAGACACAGGCACCTTGTATCACAAGTATACCAAAAAAATTAGTACTTAGTTTTTCCATACATGCTGCAAGTTACAGGTCAGATCAAATTCTATCTTATACTTTCAGTGGTTTTTCTTTTCTAGTACAAAGGAAAGTGAGATTTATAGAAATTACTGATAAGCTACTCAAAAGCTTTCAAATTAAAGATAGAGATAAGGCAGGCTTGAATCTCTTCAACAGGTAAAAAGTAGCCTATTTTGCAAAATAAAGACCAGCACCACTCCTACTTAGCGTACTTGTCTAAAGACAGAGGAGAGTAAAAAAACTTCATCACTTCTCTTGATCTTTTAGCCAGAGAAAGAAATGGTAATATATTACCTGATCTGTATATAAACGCAGTAGAATGATTGAAATAATTATTTTAGGTAAATGAAAATGAGAGCAAGTATAGACTTTTAATACTAGAGAAAGGGCTCCCAATCCATTTAAATATTTCCTGTAAAAAACAGTAATAGTAGAGTGCTGGTTTAGGTATGCTTTATAGTGCAAAGAGGGTATTTTCTTACTGCAAAGGAATTGAATAAGCACAATTTTACGGGTTAGAGGTTTTTGTGTGTGTGCATGCATTCATTTCTGTCATTTGAACATTTTTAATACTTGTGTGCTCCTTAATTGCCATGTTTTAGTTGTAAAACATCTGTGGATAGGCTGGAGGATTTTCTTGCTCATCTGGTTTTGTTACTTTAATATACAGCTCTTGTGCACTCTTTTGTGCTATTTTTGTGAAGTACTCCCCCAAAAAAGGTGTTCCAGGTGGGTAATCCTGGCAATAATTTGAGCTCTATAAAGTCTCTTCTCAAAATGTTTAATTTTCTTGGCCTAATATTACTTGAAACTGCTTTCTGTTTTTAACTTTGCAGTACATGTTACCACATATTTCACCAGAGAAGTACATTGTTTTGACTGTGAACTCTCCTAGTTTCAGTGATGTAAACACAATGCAGTCATCTTTTTCCAGAGTACTTATCATAAAATTAATAAGTTTATATATACGGAGAAGGCTGTGTGAGGATGAATATTCTCATGCACATCAGTCCTTGCTTTTCATGAATCTGACAGCAGTAAAAAAGAGTCTAATTTGATAAGTTGGTTCTGCGCAGCAGAACTGGAGTATGCTTGTTACCTTGCTGGCCTTGTCTCATGAAAAAATACTTTTTTTGTCAGTGACAAAATAGGTAGCTGTACCTATGTACAATGATTTTCCTAATCCACACAGAAAACAATGTTTTCTTTTTAAATATTGTATGAAAATAAAATGTAGAAAGGAATTTCTATGCTCCTATTGCTTGAAGTGTATTGGTTGTGATAGAATATTTATTTGAGTTGAATGATAGGCTCTTTAATTCTCAGTTGTATCTTGTTTCAAGTGATGAGCCCCCTCTTAGTCATCCGATAGTACAGATGTCCACTGTCTCTTTCGTTCATGGCCAGAACATACATATATTGAGAATGATGGCTGTAGCAGGAGAGAGAACTGTAGTTCACTGACTCCTCCCCGGCCTATGTCATGCCATACACTTGGGCTTTCTCAAGTTAATCAGCATGTTGAAGTAATGTAACGCTAAAGAGGACAATCAAACAAAGAAACTCCCATAATAGCAAAAGAGAAGAATCTAGCAATAGCAGCTATTGTTTTGGTATATATGGGTCTTTAAAGCAAAGAGGAAAGTATTTGTGGTAAGCTCCAGTGTCTTTGCGGAAGTGATCATAACCAATATTCTGGCCTGTCAGGACCCATCAGGGAGTCAGGGCAAAAAATGACACCTGGCTGCAGAGGGAAAGTTGCCTTCAAGCTCAGATCAATTTGAGTATGTATTTCAAAAAAAAGAATTGGCCTGTGTGAGTTTTTTACCCAGGATTGTATCTCCATTGAACACACTTGGTGTTAGGTGTATACACTTTTTCACAACAGCTAGAAGTACCTTTAATTGGGATATGATATGAGGCCCTCTAAAAATATGCAGCATATGTCACCTGGGGAGAAATTGTCTCCTCGGGGCACCAAAAATTTTCACATAAGGATGCTGTCACAGGATAGGGATTTTGTAGACCATCGTTAGATAGGGGTACAGGTTGGCCCTAGATTTACATTTTGTATCAGGACGTCTAAAATATATTACTTGACATTTTTTCAACATACTTTATTCACCAAGACAAATAGCTAGGGAGTAAAACACAATTCAGAAAAACAAGAAGTAAGAGGATCTGTGCTAATATTGAATCTTTGCAATCCAATTATCAATTTTATTAAGGCTCATGATTTAGTGCAGTAATTACATCCTGAATCTTGGCAGCAGTCTAAAAACGCAGTTTAGTTACCTAAAAATACCGTTATATTCGCATTTATATATGGAAAGAACTTTCCCATTTTCCGTGGCAGTACTGTTGTAGCTGTGACAGTCTAAGGACAGAAATAAGAAAGGATGTGTATGAGAAGATAATGTCTTTTGTTACACACACTGAAACAATTCATCAAAAATACAGGGGGCTGAAAAAAGAACTGTCGCTTGTATATTTTTCCAACATCACTTCAAATAATAAAAGATAATATCATGCTTTCTTTTTCAGTTCAGTTATACTCAAAGGCATTGTATGTATTCTAATCCTATCAGCCCTCTCAGATTTGAATAAAGACATAAATCGTTTGCTAGCCATGAATTGAATTAGAAGGAAAAAGAAATGCAAAATTCATTGGTTAGACCAACTATTAAAAAAAAAGTAAAACAAAAATAGGATGGCTGTACATCGTATGAAGCATCATAGGGAGAAATAATGTGCCTTGTTTGGTTATGCAGAGGGTTCGGGATGTATGAATAAAAAGAAGATGGAAGTCATGACTTTATGCAGCTTTAGGGAGATGTTAGGTGGTGGAAGAGGTTATCAGCATTTTATAGATAAGGGTGTTTTTGAGGAAATAGATTTGCTGGCTGGACTGGACACTGCTTCAGCTGTTCATGCTCTCCAGGGACTAAACTGGATGATGGAGGGAGTATCACATTTTCAGGCTGAGGCACTGGTAGGTAAACATCGTGAACAAGTATGAAATAAATATGTTCCCTTTTTTCAACCAATTATAGTTGAAAGCCTGAGTGGTTCACCCACATTGCAACTCCTACCCAGAAAGCTTTGGCAAATCATAATTGAAGTAGTGAATAGTTGAGTCTTCCTCAACTCAAGATGAGTCCTCTAGAGATCATCTAGTCCAACTCCCCTGCTCTAGCAGGGCCACCTAGAGCATGGAGCACAGGGTGGCATCCAGGCAGATTTGGAAGATCTCCGGAGAAGGAGACTCCACAACCTCTCTGGGCAGCCTGTTCCAGGGCTCTGTCATCCTCACCTTCCTCATATTTCCTTTGGACATTATACAGATAAAATGTTAAAGATAAAAAACAGACTGTAAAATTTAGGTCTCCCTAGATTTTGCCATGTAGTTTTTGAAGGTCAGCAATACAGCTAACATAGGGAGATCTTTTTTTTCATAACTTTTTCATAGTCCAAGATGCTCTGGGTACTTCTGATCTAATCTAATCTAATCTAGGGGCACTAAATACAAGTTAGGGCTTTTTTCCGCCAAGGTATTTCAACACAAATTTGAAATAAAACTGACTTTGAACAGTATTTCTTTAATACTCACGTGCTAATAGACTTCAGCCTTTTTACTTCTCTTAAAATTACAGTATGAATGTTCAAATTTTAAATGTAGGCCTGTCTCACTCAGTGTTTAGGTGGTTCTCCCGTACTGTTTATCATCCATGGATATACAGCTACTTCAGTAGTAGCTGTATTTCATAGTCTGTGATTTTTATTTAAGGAAATCAGTTTACTTTTAAACTGAAAAATATGTAATAATATTCCTGTTTTCTCTGCATATATTAGTGGAATAAACTGTCATTTCACTTTTTTCAAAGCCTTGAAGATCATGCACCTAAATTTTTAGGCAGATAGGTAGAACATGTTCAGATAGCATTTTATGAAACTGATGGTGATGACAGACAAACTAGAGCACCTTGTTTTAACTGAAGCAGCTGTGATGTGTTCATATGCTGTGATATATACTCTGTTATTATGTGGGCAGTCATGGGTTAATAGTCTTACTCTCAGTAAATTTCAGTTGTACCTTAGCAGCTTACATAGAAATTATAGTCCTCTGTGGACTAAATGTGATGAAGAAAATGATATTTTGGAACTGTTTTCTAATCTCAGATGTGAATGTAGATGACCATCTGAACATAACTTTCTAGAGAGAGTTTTTGCATATGGATAACATCGTAGGTTGAGAACTGGAGTCTCAAAATTCTGATTCTAATCAAAAGAAAATATTCTTAGTTTTGAAAGGTTGCTTCTAAATAGGCTGAAGAATTGGTCTGCATTGGAAGCTACGTAGATACTCTACAGCATCAATACAGTATGATTTTGCAATGGGGAAAAAAAAAAAAAGTACTTGAAAACAGTGCCAGAATGTCACAGTTCATTCAGAATAAAAAGACTGAGAAGCACAAGGCCAGTCTTAGAATAAGTGGTTTATGCCTTTTTGCGACATCTTGTTGAAAATGTCCACTATGGTAGAATCCCTAAATGCTTTCCAGTGCAGCTTCAGTCTACCACACAAAATTCCTTAAATTCGCTCACATACTGGAATCTTTTTTCTACCTGTTTTTATTTATAACGCTGTCTCTTAGTTAAATCTCCTTCTGTTGCATTGAAGTTATGTTACTGTTTTTCAGAAGTCGTGTGATTCATTCAGCACTTCCAGAAAGAGAATTGAAGTGATAGCACCTAATAAATTATAAAATATTGATAAACAGTGTCCCCATTCACCTCCTGTGCTGCACTTAGATCTTTGAGTAAGGTCAAAATGTTTACTACTCGTTTCTTTGTGTAGGAAGTGGAGAGCCCTGACTGATCACTTGTGCCCAATCTAAAATTGAGCGAGGTGATGCTGGCCTGCAAATGGATGAAAATCCATACATATAGGCTTTCCTTTTGTCTGAGAGCATTTTTTTTTCCGTTAATCCTTCTGAAATAGGAGAGCAATGCCAAAGTGTTCTGGATGCCTTCTGGTTCCTGGTAGTCTCAGCTGGATGGGATTTGTTTTGCATTGTGTTCATCTGTCTTTTTGCGTCCTGAGATAATTCTAAGACTTCGTTCCTTTCTCCAAATCTAAGCAGAGAAGCATGTGGTTTGGTCACTTCCAGAGCAGACTGGTATAAATCTCTCCAACTACTATTTCTATAGAGTTGCCTAGAAACTCTTAAAGAATTCAAAGCTAGAGTGGGCCAGAGAGAATCTTATTTTTTCTTTTTTTCTTTTTTTTTTTTTTTTCCTCTTGTGCCCAGCTCTCTAACTGCTGCTAAGTTAGTTTGGGCTTCAGTTCAAGATGCTGATACATCCCTCCTGATCTTTCTGTTAATACCTCTCTCTTTCCCCTCCAATGGAGGATTTGGCATTCAGCTCTGGAGGTGGATTAGCCAGGACAAGATGCATACAGCTGCAAGAGCCCCTGACTGTGGGTTTTGCTGCAGCAGAAGCACTGCCCAAGGCAGGCTTCACTCCTAGACGTGAGGATCAAAGGCTCATCCCTTTGCTTTGTTTTGAATCACATGTTGCTCCTAGCAGCTCCATTTTGGACACTGTCTTGGTTTGTTCTTTTCGTTTTCAAATGACCTGCCACTCAATAGCATAGTAGCACATGCTGAACTTGTATAACATGTATAACATGAATATGTATAACATGCAAATCTGCTGACAGCCATCGTAGAAAGGAGGAGGAAGAGAGGAAGCAGGATGCAGGACTTCTGGTTGGTTATGCTACATTTAGAGACTTTGTTATAAAAGTGGTAAATTCCTGATGCATTTACATGACAACAATAATCATTAAGCATCTGTCACATGTGATTAGTGAGCAGGGAGTGCTTGAAAACAGGCTAAATTCTGCAGGTGTAAGGAAAAATCAATGCGCTCTTTTGACAGCTGTCCTATTGATTGTGGTTGTTAAACATGTGTTTGTAACTCTATCAAGCACTGAGATCAAAACAAGGTTTGGATGATCTTTGCAAGTTTCTTATGGCAATATTTTCAAGTCTGCCTGCATTTTAGAGGGTGATGGAGGTTATGGTGGAAGAGTGATGAAGGAATGACATGGAAAGGGAAAGGATAAAAGAGGAATATTAAGAGGAAAAGCTAGGAAATAGTACAGAAGGGCAGGGATGGAAAGAATGGAAAAGGAAAGGATATTGGCTAAAAAAGAAAGATAACATAGATTGTGTAAAGGGACCTGTTTTTTTTCTAGTGTTCCCTGGGCCTAAAAATCTCCTGCCAGCTTTGATTGTCATCAATAAAACTGCTTCCTCACAATTACCATATGTATCTGGAAGCTAGCCACACTCCTTGTTTAACCACAGTACATGCTTTGGAAATTTCATTTAAATGTCAAAACTGTCTGTTTGAATTGAATTGGATTCTATTTAACTGTTTGCTTTTATCTAAGTCAACTTGCAGCACCAAAATAGCTTCTGAGTTCTCTTTTAACCCCTCCCTCTCTGATTCGTAATTCTGACAGCATCAAGGTGTACTTTGTTTTTATGTGACTTTCACAAACAGTGTCCTTTCCACCCCAAGCCTAATCTCAACCTCCCCTAAACCAAAAAAAAAAAAAAGGAAATCTAGAATACTGCAGAGTGCTCCAATTTGGTTTGACTTCTGTATTTAAGGTTTTCTAAAGTCATGCTGTAGAACTATGATACACAGCAGGACAGTGATGCATGATGTGCTTTTGCTAGTCTTCCCTTTGGCTCATCTCGTTCAGTTGTTCCTGGTTACCAAGATGTCACAACACATAGTTGGAACCAACTCTCCCTGCGGTCTGCTTTATACCCTTTTTAGCTTTTGGTTAAGCCCCATGGAGGGTAGACACAAGGGGGTTACTTACATTTTTGTGGCTCTAACAATATTATTCATCAGAGTTTTCTAAAAAAGCAGTTGGATTCCTTTAAATGGTCTTTTCATACTCATCCAAATATTTTAGAACTACGTCACATTTTGAATGAGCTTGCCACCCCATTCTTTAGCAGTCTTTAAATCATCTGTATGCATCTTACTGGAAGACGTCTAAGGTCCCTATCTATTAATAACAGGAAAACCAACTGGTGCCAAAACTGCACCATATGGTCATTCCTCCAAGTGACACAAGTGCTTATGGTGATACAATAATGAATGAAAAATGCAAGGATTAACTGATGATATATAGCATAGTGAAGAGGCTTTCGTTTGTGTGGAATATATAAATGGTTCTGCTGGTCTGGCTGTTGTGTATTGGGGAAAAGTCCTTAGTTCATGGTTATCATATGAGGTAATGGAAGACCATAGTTTGGAGTAACATCAGTAGAGCAGGAACTCTGACTAACTTCATGTCTCCAGAATAACCTGAATTTCCTGTGGCTCTTGTTTTTTGCATACTAGGACAACATCTAGACCCTTACAGTCTAGATTTTTGGACAACATCTCTACCCTTACAGTGCTGCTATTTTTACCTCTTTCCTGCTAAATAACTCTTGCTTCTCTAACTTAATCAATTCTCACCCATGTGAGACAAGCTATCTCTTGCAACATACAGCTCTCTTCTCTGCTGGCTCCACTGTCTTTTATCTCCTAGGCCTTTACTGTGTCTCCTTGCTCTCCCTTGGTCTCCCCCTTTAACGTCTTGCTGTCTTCCTTCAACTCACAGTATAAAATGAACTACAGATGTTCAGATTTTCAGATGTACAGATCTTTCACAACTGAAATCACAGGCCCTTTATTTGATTCCCCCCCTTTTTCTCCCTTTTCTCCCTTGTGCCTTGTCTCTCCCCCTACTGTCTGCCGCTCTTCCCTTATCTCCTGTGGATTCTCTTACGCTGTCTTGCTTAGCATAAATCTCAGAGACAGCCTTTTCATCTTTGTTGATTTGCCAGGAGTCTGCCTACATGTCATCTTTGTGCTGCTTTTTGGAGTCTTGTGTTTCCCTCATTCCATCCTCTCTTTGTTCCTGTGCTGCTATGCTATGAATTCAGTGAGCCTCTAACTGATCTTCATCCTCTCCTTCTGCAAAAGTCTGTGACTACCCTCTTTACTTCTCCAAGTGTGGCCTGATCCCCAGATTCAGTTGTTATCTCTATGTTAGGTGTCCTGTTTCCCCTTTCTCAGTTTGACTATCTTCCTCCAGGCCCAGACCCAAGAAGTCACTCTGATGTTTCTACAAGCAATGACCAGGTCTCAGCCTCAGCTCGGTGGGTTCACAAATTCATTCCCGTTGGCTAGTTGTTGGGTTTTTTTGTGGTGTTTATAGCCAGTAATTTCACCCTTAGGCACACTATCTGAAAGAATTTTTTCCTGTTTAGAAATATTGCTAAACCCTCACTTCTGAAGTGTATGTTAGTGTGAACATCCTGGGGGTCTTTTCAGACCTGGATCAATTATTCCAACTTCCTTTTCATTACTTTTGATAAGTGCAGTCTTTAGAGCAAATGGCTGTCCTGAAAGCTGCTACAGGGAATGTTTTTCTCTACATTATTTTCTCTCTCTCTCTCTTTGTCTAATACAAGGAGTGTGTCTTCTGTTTCAAATCTTTTCATGGTAAATCACTGCTTATCTCTGTCTTTCTTTTTCATACTTGCACCATCAATTGGTGGTTAAGTTTCCAAATAAGCACCTTTGTGCTATTATCCAGTGATAGTTTCCCTAATTGTGCTTTGTAAAACTGTCTTTCCATGTATATTGCCTGCACAACATTTGCTAACAGCTGTCTGTGCCAGTTATCTGTGATTTCCATGAAAACACGCGATGGATGGTACTATTTTGCCTGCCTCTATCGTCTCCTGCCATTTAGATGTGAGGTCTCTTTTCTCCCTATGGGACTAACATTATTTCCTAGCCAAATCTCCATCTGAAATTGTGAACCCACTGAAATCAGGACTTTCCCACATAATATAAGAGTAGCAGTAAGTAGCACTAACACAAGTTTAACCTTCTGCTCTTGGAATTTAAGAACACAGAGACTGGCTCTTAGGGGGCTAGTAGAGAAGCCAAGATGACACGATATTGCAATCCTGACTTATATTAACACAGTTCAGTGCCAATCTGGGACACTCTTGGTCACAGCAGCTTTTTTTTTTTTTTAGCTGCTTTAGCAGTTTTTAATAACAATTTCTGTAGAGATTTTTGGCTTTATTTTCAGGTGGAAATTATCCTGAAATACCTGTGTCTGACTCTCTAACTTCGATAATAGCTACTAAAACTGTTTTGATAGTCCAGTCTTCAGGATGAGAATAGACAACTCATTGATTTGTTCAGACTTCTCTTTTTCAGCGGCTTTTCCTGTTCTTGTTACTAGTGTTAGTTAAAGCTTTATGTTTTACATAAATTCACTTATGTTTCTTTTGCTACTTCTCGGCAGCTATGTTATCTGTCAATATTATGTTAACCTCTCAACCGCTTTTATTATGTGACTAGGTGTTTATATATTTTATATGGAGTGTTCCTGGGATGAAAACCCAGATCACATCTTCCCCTAACTATCAAGCACTTAGCAGTGCCCTAAGAGGCAGAGATTAACTTCATCTGCCTCAGTTTGTGCTATTGAACATGTTTCTCTAACTCTCAGCTTCTTAACCTTTATCAAACAGGTAGTGCTGAGCCTCATCCACAGAGGTGAAAAGGTGCTGAATGCTCCCAGATGCTAGAAGGCAGCTCCAAAAGCTGGAGCAGGGGGTGCTTGTACTCTCCTCGCTTTAGCTTTGACAGCTCCCCGTCTTTGGCAACTCCCTCACTGTAGGGGAAACTCCTGGCTAGCAGCTTCCTGCTGCTGCTAAAAAAGATATATCCATTTGGCTATTTCATCCTGCAGTATTACCATGAAAGTCAGGAGTTTACATTTCCTTCATAACCCAACTGAGTGTCTAGAAATGTCATTCCTGGATTTTGTGCAATCAAGTCCTTTTTTCTCTTTATATATATATTTTCTTTTCTCCTTTTCAACTGTGCAGAAAAAAAAGCAATTGAACAATAGACATATATCTTATTGGAAGATACTTCCTGAATTCAGTTTGTTTAATTTGTTTTTTATATGGGAACTCTACAGGCCTTCTGCAGTCCTTGACTAAAACCTCACTAAGGACATTTACAGCAGCAGCGCTTCCCTTTCTTTACACTATATTTGTATATGGGTTTGTAACTTTATTTTGTCATAGCAATAACTTCCTCCCTGGTTTAGTTTGTTTTTCCATTTACAAGGTTTTTACAATACAGAGGAGAATTGGATGAAGTTATACAGGGAATCAAATTGGCTTTTTTCTTTGCCAGGGGCACTACATTTCAGAAGGGAAAAAGCTCCTTGGAAATATTGTATTTTCCAGTTACTTATGAAGTAATTCGAGTGCTTAAGCAAAATATCGGTATTTATTGCCAATACAGTTAAATGCACTTCAGGTATCTGAGGCTGCTGCAGTAGGATACGGTGTTATACCGGACCGGTGGAAGACTGCCATCCCTTTCCCATCCCACAGGCCCAGACAGGGTATACTAGTGACTTCAAAATTGTGCTAGAGAGCTCTGTAAGGCAACTGAAATTCCCCCTTTGGAGTTAAAGGACTTTTAACGCAGGATGCCTGTGTCCCGTGTGCAGCAATAGGAATGCCCAGCTTGCACAATTCAGCAACAATCAGTTTTATGCGTTTATTTACTTTCATGGAAAACACTGAGAACAGAGGTTGGCTGAAGCATCATGTTTCTTGTAGGCTCGCAAGTTACACGCGGTATGCTAGGGAGGGACTTCCTTTCCGAGGGAATACGCAAGCCGCTAGTAGGTCTGTTGTGCTTCAAATGTCAGATGCACAGATACCCATTCATTCAAATAAAATTTTATTCTAATGCATTTTATCACTGCTTTGCCTCAAAGCTGTATTTTCCATAGTTTATATTTCACCGTTATAACTCCTTATAGTCCATCAAGTTTCAGGATCTGGCATAACATTTACAGTAAATTATGCTCTCATTTATGGTTTGATACACTGCAAAACAATTCATTATGACAAACTCATATATATACATAAAATGCACAGTTACCATAGGGTAAATGACCGTGTGTGTGTTTGCAAGCTCATATAGGATTGCTAAAAATAGATTCATCAGAATCATAAGACTATTTACTTCTACAAGGAAATTAGAGAATGATGATGGGATGCTTGATTTATCTCTGATGAAAACCTGGTGATGTGCTGAATACTTTGTTGGCTGTTCCTTTTATTATCAACTAGTCTACTATTTCTGGAAAGCATCCAAAAATACTACTATTTCTAGAGAAGATTTACAAGAATATAAATAACACTACTATTTTGAGCTAGGAAGCATCACATGAAATCAAAAATAGTTGTCTACACTACCTACTTTTTTTTTAAGGCTTTATCTCATGTCTGCAGGACCTGTTGTCACTGAACTTTATTTTGTACGTCCATTCCTTTTAGATGAAATTCTTCTACTTAAAAAAATTACTGTAAGAAAATAAATCAATTTTTCAGCCAGTAATCTTGCCCCTGTATTGCAGTTATTTTTTGCTAGACTCCAACACTTTCTTAAGGATAAGTGTCTTAAAATTTTTGTTGTCAGAATCTAGCATAGTAGGAAGTCCTTGTTGTCCAACATGTTGTCCAGGAAAAACTTAATGTGTTTCAATGGAGCAGGCAGGTGTAAGTGGAGGATTAGGTTGCTAATGCCAGAAGCAAGCATAAACAGAATTAATGCAGAGACTAAGCAAGGTCAACTAAACAAATCTTCAAACAAGATTAGGTGACTTGAAAGTTCTACTGCAGTAATTATGTATTAGATCTCTCCAACCTTATCCATCAGTCTCTCTCCTTTCCCACCTTCCCTCCTTCCCTAATTGCAACGGATATAATTTTTTTTTCTTCTAAAAAGGTCTTAAGAGTAATGCAGATATAGTAAGACTGTATAACTCCTGTATCTGAAAATGTCAGTCCACACTTCTTTAAGCACTTTGAGTCATTTCTGGATATTAGATTAAATAATTGCATTCTCAAAATGCAGTATCAATTGCTTTGCTATCTTACATTCACTCTAATATTCTTCAAGTTACACAGATGCAAGAAACACATGGTTAAGGAAACAGAATCTGTCTATGTGGCATGATATGTGGCATGACAAAATTAGTGAATTTTAAAAAAAAGCTCTGCAGTCCTAGGTACAGTTTTGTGACTTGTAGGGAGCTGGACTTCAGTGCTGCATCTTAGGTACAAAAATGTTTGTTTGATCTTTGTCTTGGGAGTGGGAATTTCCAGTTAGGAAAGTGAATATTTGGAAAACCAGTATTGGATGGGAGGTGGTAGTGAATCGTTTTCCGCTTTGCTAAAATCTAGAATTCTTGAAAAGTGACTTCAGTCAGTCAAGAAAAAATAAAATATCCTTGCAAAGTGGCAGTGTGAGAGCTTGGGTAGAGTGAAAACCTGTTTTGTGAGTGTGCATTTTATAAAGTCAATGCCCTGCTCCCTACAAAGAAAAGAGGGACTTAAAGTCTTTACAGCTCTATAGTTTACATAAGCCATTTATCATCATAAAGAATAATATACAATATATGGATATTACAGTCTTGGTCAAGCATTTTCACCAACTCTTGTGTGCCTATCAAGTTATACCTTTTAGACCCTACTGCTAAATTTATACATTTTTATGCTTTCCTGACTTTGGCATTGCCTGTTCCTCTGTCTTTACGGGATTCCTCTTGTTACGTGGATTTCTTTTTTAGAGAACAACTGAGAAACAGTTGTTAGCTCCTGCAACTGGCATCAGTTCTTCATCAACTGTCCTATTATTTTAAGCGTAGTTTTTCAGCAGCTCCTGACTTGAAGGTGCTTTAGTTCACATTTTCTCCCCCTACAGAATATGGCAGTTGATGCTCTTGAGTGCAAGCTTTATGGAGCTCATCTCAGTGCGACAGCACCATCCAAGTTTGGGGTTCACTTTCAGTTTTCAACTGTGCTAAATTTGTCTCTTAACTATACAGTTCATCTTGGTAATTGCTTTTGTATTATTCCAACAGCACCAATAATTCTAGGTCACATTATCTAGCAATATGCTAGCCTAAGTATGAATGATCAATTCTTTACCATTAAGAAAGGCAGAATAACATACATGATGCATCAGTGTTACCAATCATTTCAATCAGATAACTGGCAAATTTTACAAAAGATTCATCTTTCACCGTTAGTCCTGTTATTCTCCATACTGTATTTTCCAGCATTTCTTTGCCTCTTTCTGTGAGATCATTGAACCTCCTTTTATTAGTCCCCATAACAACTTTCTATGCCAGAATATTAAGACTGAGCAAAAAACTGCTCTTGCTTGTCTGAACCCTAGCTGTTCTGTTTAATGTTTACATGAAAGCATTTTTTTGCATTTTTTTGCCTCTATTTGGAGTACATGAACATAAGTAGGTTTGAGAAAGTATGAAGCTAAAATTAGGCAGAAAGAAAGATTGACAAAGGGATGGGAAAATTCCAGCTTCTGAAAATGAAGCTGGACATCTGAGTTATTGGAAAAAAAAACACTTGATAAGCAGAGAACAAGGAGAGAGATGATTTTGCATAATTTTGAGTGGGAGTGACTTTTTGGAGAGTGTGGAGTTTGGAAAGAGGTCTTGCTCAGAGTACAACTCCTGACTACCACATAGGAGTCCAAGAAAAATGTGGAGTCTGGAAGATAGAGAATAATAATTTTCTATTTTATCATGTATTCTTAAAGGACAAATGTCAGGTAAATTTACATCTAGATTATTCTGAAATAGCAAAATTACTTTGGATAGAGGGATAAATTGAAGAGCTGGCTGAAAAATGTCAGGTAGATATTTTCAGTGAATTACTTTCAGAATAATTTCTATCTACTGTCTTATTGGTTCTCCATATAACCTGTAATTAGCAGAAGTTCTTTTGAAGATTAAATTTTTGTCTTCTGAAAACAGACTTCTAATGCAAGCAGTTATCTCATGATTCAAAAAAAAAAAAAAAAAAAAAAAAAAGATTTTTTGACAGTGAAGACATAGCCCAAGTCTAAATTGCAGGACAGATGGGGATGGTTGTGCTAGTGAGCAGGATTTAGATCCGTATGGCTCTCAGTCAGAGAAGCCATAAGCAATAGAATGGAGCAAAATAGCAGGAAGCAGCTGAAAAATATGAGGAAGACATTTGGAATAGAAAGCATGAGCGTTAGCAAAGGAGCAGGTTTATATGTTAATACTAACTTTGAAATATTTTCTGCCAGCAGAAGCATCTTGCTAAAGGACTGTTTTCTTTATTGTGATAGCAGATGTATATAATTGCACCCTAAGAAAATGGCATTGGCTAGCATCAACTCCATATGATTTTTGTTTTAAGGTAAAAAAAGGTAGTTATGCTCCAACCATTCTGTCGGTGTTGGTTCATTTACAACACTGAGATGTTTCTTTTTAATCTAAAAGTTATAACATGACATGTTACTTGATTTAAATTTCAAATTTGAAGGTCACTGTAAAGTTTTATAGAGATGAGCAGATGTTCATGCAAACTTTACTTAACTGTAGAGCACCTTCAAAAAAAAATCCTTGTCAGGGGATGTCAAAATTAAATCTCCATAGAAAATGCTAGGAATCTGTCAGAATGCCAGTGTCTGACAAAAATACTAAAGTTTGCTATTGGTTTTGCTGTAACCCATTGTCCATTTCCCACTTTTGCATGACATCATATTAAAACCACAGGCTGCTTCAGATCTTCTTATAAACCTATATTAATTCAGAAGGATAGTTTCCATATTCAGAGGCAAACCAGAATTGCAACATGTATGTGGTTTTACTTAAGCCATGTGTTTTTGTACTTGTTTGGTAGCCTGTACCTTGTTCAAATGTAAAGATTTGTATCTACCAAGATGTCACCACCCCCATACTTATATCTGGTTAAATGTCTCCCAACAGTCATCAAAGATCAGAACAATTTAAAAAAAGAAATTGTCGGCATTTCACTCTTCAGGGACATAGGCAGCTGTTTTTTAGCTTGTCAAGTAAGAAATTAAAAATAGAAATTTCAGAGAGAGTTGATCAAAAAAGTAAATTGCAACTCTGCAATTTAAAAACAAAATAGTTACAAAACCTAAAAACAAATTCTTCCCTCATTCCAAAGTAACTCTGTCAATGTCAGTGGAAAGAGGGGCTGTGTGCAGCATGTAAGTCAGGTGTTGGATTCATTCTCTCAGCCACAGGTATTGGAAGTCTTAAAACTATAAATGATTGCACAGCTTGTGCCAAAGTATCACAGTTCGTTCTATCACTGAAGCTCACAGACTCAAAATCTGTTGTTTCAAGGTCATTGAAACTGATTAGTATTTTCACACAGTGAGAATGATGTAGAGTCTCAGTGTTTAAGAGAAAAACTCTGGGTACAGCAGTTCTTAGGGGATCATGATGGTCTGGATGGTGATGATGGCAGGGCAGGACTCCTGAAATCTCACTGTGGCTTGGGTCCCCCCTGAGGTCTGTGTTGCCACTTGGTCCATGCAAACCTGTTGCTGCCACCAGCAGGAGAGGGTTGCATGGAGGCAACCACCAGTGATGGGAAGGCATTGCTGCTGTCTGCCACTGTGGCTTTTGACACTGGAGCATTGCACCCTCCTGCTTTTCAAGCTATGATAGCGCTTAATTACTGCATCTCAGAGTAGCAACGTAGACAAATGAGTTAGCAAAGGCATGCTGGTGTGATCCCGAGAGGTGTTGAGGCAAAGGCAGTGTTGTTGCCCTCTGAACACTTTATATGAATACCTTGCTCCCTTGATGGAGAAAAATAAAGCTGTGCTGTTTGAGTATGTATATTTGGCTGTCTGACTTCCCACTGTCATTAATCATCGCCTCGTTATTCTATGTACCCAGTTCTCTTAATTCCTTCCTTTCTTCCTTCTACCTGACTCATTTTCTCCTCCATCCTCAAGGCTCTCCAGGCTGACACTATTTTTTCATGCTATGTGCAGCAGAGCTCAATATTTCAGAGTCTTCACTATTTGAGCATGCAATAATTTTTCTGTTAAGCCATTGCGAGATCCTGTAGTTTGCAGCATTTCATTTAAACTTAAATCCTGAATTCACTTTTTAATATTTGCTGACAAGAAGAGCTCAAACATGAATCGGACCAATAAAACATAATAGCTTTACCTTAAAACTAATGGCCTTGAATTCTGTCATCACCTTGCCTATTTCTTTCTGCTTATAGCAAGCATGGTGGATAGAAGGTCACATTTTCAATCAGCTGTTCAGAGTGGCTCTCAGCTTTAGGTGGCAGGTCAGAAATTCTCCTTCATTTACCAGAAATGCTTTTGATGGTTCCAACAGACACTGGTTTTGACGTCAATGAATAATGAACCATTGAAATCCCAGGCTGCCTGTATACTATGTGTTATGATTGGCATTTTCAGCAACGTTTTAAATTGGTCTGATTAAAAAAGCTGTTGTACACCTGTATGTGTAGCTGACTTACCTGTATATAAACTAGTGGATTGTGCCTGGGCTTCTTAAATACTGCTGCTTTAGCTCACCTGCCCAAGGTGCTAGCTTGGTGATAGAGGAGTGCTTACATATCAGAGTCCCTCTTTACCCCAGACTTCTCCAAGCAGGAAAATTTTAGGATATAACCTTAATTATTAAGTTGCCTATTCCCTAGGCACATTCTTGAATATTTAGTGCTCCCATTTCTTATTAGGAGGAATCAAGACAGGGAAAGTGTTTTCTAGCCATAAGATATATTTATTTAACTTTATCCCTCAGACTGCAGTGTATGTGTTTTTTCCAGGCACGGGGCCGGAGTTCTTGCCCATGCTGTGCACAGCCTGTAGCCTGAGGAGGGGAAGGGAGTGGGGATGGCCACCAGTCATTTCTGCAGCCTGCCCTTCTGCACTGTTGCAGAGCTTGTGGGCTGACAGAAGAGGCCACAAGAGACTGATCTGGGTTACAGCAGTCTCTGCCAAGTGTGTCCATGCTCATGGTTGCATTGGATGGAGTCCAACCATCTGTTGAAATGGCAACTGTCTGTGAGCCACAGCTCGCCTCCTGGCAGCCCTGTCTGTGTTCACACATGCCTCTCAGGCCACCCTGCCTGTGTCTGTACAGAGCCTCTTCTTCTCCGGGCCTGTTTGCTGCTTCTCCAGCACTGTGGTCCCTGACGGACTAGCAGTGCCTTCAGGTTGTCCATACAACTGCCAGGCAGCTCCCAATGCAAGGACATTCAGCCTCACTGCTTGCCATGACTAAGGCAAGGATGTGCCCCATGGGGGCTGCTCTAAGCATTGGACTCACTCTCCATCTCTCAACCTGGTGATGGTTTTGCAGTCCTTTACATAGACCCTTTTCTGGATGCACCTCTCTTCTACTACAACTAGAGTTTCCAGACTCTTTTTACATAGTCCCAATGCATTTGTCCCATTAAAAGCAAAATAAACATCCCTGCTTTTTTTCCACTGTGTCACTTTTGGAACTATGGGGCAACTAATTATGTTTCCTGCATTAGCAGGAGCCTGCAATCAAGTTCTCCACTCATGAAAAGCCTTAATCAACATGTCAGGCATGACAGGAGTTGAGCCTGTGCAGATTTCTTTCCACAGACCTTCCACACATAAGAAGCAGGCCTTTCTCATGCAAATATCCCCCAGAGCCTATTCCTTTCCCAAAGGAAACCGTCACTTCTAGGTTTGGATAAACTTCAGCTATTCTAGCAAAAGGTGTGCTTTTCAAAATATCCAGTGCCAGTTATGCAGCCATTTCAGCTAGAAGGAAGTGTATAATTTTACACTTTCATTGACAGCTATTACTCTGCTTTCTCCAAAAACCCCAAACCAAACCCTGTGGAAGTGCAAAACTGTTTATACGACTGCAGAGTTTTGAAAATCGGTTAAAGCTAGAAAAATAATCTAATTTCACTGAAGCACATGGGAATGATTATAAAGCAGACATAAATCGTGAAAAATAACTTACGAATGTATGGAAAGGTAAATTCTGACTGTTTGCTGTGCAATAAAAATGGACTGTTAGCCAGATAATGGAATCATAAAACACTGGCTCTATTTTTCTAGACATTTCCAGGAAAGGAAATATAAGACCATTTTGTTTTTTTAACCAGATTTTCAAATTTTATATTTGTAGTAGTTTCTCTTTCAGTCACTTTGCAATAGAGCGGTAGGAGAAAAAGGCTGACTTCTCTTCCTCATGCAAGTCACCTCAGTGATTTTGACAGAATGACTGATGTTGATCAGGTGAGCAGTAGAAAAATTAGCACAAGCAGCATGGATCAGGCCCCCAGAGATCACTGGGTTCAAGAGAAAAAAGGCTATGTCCCATTTTTCTATCAATCGTAGCATTCATTACAAATTACACTGAAGATGAGGAGTGTTTGTAGCCGGCTTTACAGAACCTGGCTTTTATCCAAAGCCTTGTATAAACCTGATAGTGCTTAATTATACTCCTGCCCTTTCTGTCAACATCACTGTGGTTATTCCTCACTAAAAATTTAAATGAGAAATGTTTATGCAACTATCCTCCAGGTTTATGAGTGCAAGTAGTCAATTACTAACTGAAATTCTAAAATCAAATGCCTATGTAAATCTTCTATTCATAGAGGCTATAAATTTTATAATGAATTTGCCCAAATCTTTGATTTTAGGGTTAGTTTCTGTAAATTGAAAGATGTCATCTTTCAAAACAGTAAAACTGAACTTAAACTTGCAGCAACTACGTGCTGCTTTCATTCATTTAAACTACCAGCTTTTTTAAACTATCACCTAAAATGATGAAAAATAATAACTACACAGTTTACTGGAGCACTGACACTTGAAGAAGCAGTCTTCTATCTCATGTAAGTCAATTCATCATTCTGTCAGAAGTGTAAGTGTTGCACCTTTGGGCTGCAGCAAACACGCTTGGCACCCTGAAGCAACAGTGACATTAAGGTTGAGTGTTGTGAACACAAGGCATGGGACTGATTTCAATCATTAATGGATTTGACTGGAAACCATCTCATATTATGCCAGCAGGTAGTTTTATGGTGCCTTCCATATACAACATCACAGAGGTCTTTATGGGTGTTTTTAGCCTGATCACTTTTGGATGCATGCACCATCACTCATTCAGCAACTTTCAGTCCAAAGTGAGTTAAAACATTTGTTTTAGTACAATCTATGTTAATATGTAGTGGTACTCAGAGAGGGAATATAAGCAAGGACACTCTGCTTGTTATCTATTACTCTTTTCAAACAATAACAAAGAATTTTAAACATCTATTTAAAAATCACTAGAAAAGGGAAGATTTTGCCCAAGGGATATATCTTAGATCTGTGAAACTATCTTCAGATAAAATGCAAGAGTACAAAAATGTAGTCTGCAAAAATGAAACTTTTGATTGGATGAATTTTCACTGTACTTTAGCTAGCTTTTAACTTTTCTGCTATTCCCTCTCACACAAAATTTCTCAGGGATCAATTATTTCTTCAGACTTTTTTTCAAACTAATAAATTTTAATGATATTTTTCAGACACTTTAAAACTCACTTTTTATTATTTTCTGATATGAAAGGCACGAAAAAGTTCAAACGGTATATCTCAACATATGAAATGGGGAGGGAGGGAGATCTGGGGCATCACAGCTTCAGATGCTGCATTTGTTTTAGGGACTAGAACTGCACTTATCAAAGGCTCTTACTGTTCTAATGATGGCATCAGCACATTGGCAGTCTCTTCCTGGCATTAGCAACACAGAAGAGAGAATGAAGGTTTAAGGTAGAATATAGGAAAAATGGAAATCATAGTTCAGCTTACCTCACTTTGCTGAGGTTCATAGTGGAAAACTATGTCCTCTAGGACAAAACTTTGATCAATAATATCAGCAAGGGACTAGAGTATTTTTTTTCGGTTTTTGAACCTTGGTTTTTCACACTAACCTCTAACTTTTATTTTTTATTATAGCCTCAAAAATAATCTTAGCATTACGGTTTCATTCACAATCTTCTGACAGTTTTCTGAAGAAGATTGTAGGCCTCTGGCCATCTGAAGCAGCTGAATCTATTATGATCCACCGCAGGGATTGGAGAGACTTCTCTGAGTTGGTCAAAATAGAGACTAGCAAGAGGTGTGAGGTCAGATCCAGAGCAACTCTGACTTTGCCAGGCTTGTTTTTTGCCCCAGCTAAATCATTGCAGAAAATGTTTGGACTCAGTTTCTTACAGGAAAGACAGTATACATAGTGAAGAACACTGGGGCTGATTGGAAATTGGACATGTTTCTGAATTTTGTAACACTGAGCTTTGCAAGGCCGCGTTTCCTTTTAGGGACCTCATATCTGCTCCTTGGTATACTTTTCTTCAGCAATTGTTTAGCCCACCTATGCAGAAACAGCAGCAGGAGAAGAACAGCACAGGTTAAAATCCTTCCTGCTCCATTATTTTTACTGGCATAATGGAAAATGCATTTGAGAAGAGGGAGGCCAGACTTTCAGCAGCTTTTGGTGATAAAAGATGCCCCAAAAAAGTCACAAAGACTACTAATTGGAACTTATGTCCTGTTCAGAGTTGAACAAAGTAACAAAGAGGGGAAGAAATACCTAGTTTGCCATTGTGAAACACAAAGGGCATTTGTTAGTGATAACAGAAAAAAAATGCTGAGGGTCACATCTTATTCACATTTATTCTAGGAAAATTCCACAAAAGTTTGGAGGGATAAAAACAGCTATTTTCCAGAGAAATGTTCCATAATTCTGTAACAACTGTAGAATTCAGCAAACCCAGTTTCATTTTGGTAAGTTTCAGAATCAGCCTATAGATTTTACACAGGAGAAATATAATGTTTTTAGATTTTTTTTTTTTGTTTTCAATTTTGCAGTTCAAAACCAGTTGGTCACCATTATATACATAAACATGAATACAGATCAGCCTTGTCTTTGGATTTTAAAAATCATCTGTATGGGTTTTTTAGAGAAGAAAAATATGTATACACATTCAAAATATTGAAATGCTCCCTAGAGATGCAAATTTGCCAGCTCAGTCCTGAAAATAAATTTATTTTGGTCTATTTACCAGAATTCCTCTAGAGTCACAGTTTTTATATTTTCTTCCCAATTGTAATAAATGAAGTTTTCCACCTACAGCTTTGAGCTTCGAGGTTCTGTAGTTATTAAAGTTTACTTCTGCTTTGTGCCACCTCCCACTTTGGCGGATTGGTTCTGAAGGAAGAGAAAAGTATTTGTTCCACAACTAGAAGTAATGTTTCCAAGAGACGATATTCACATGCATGTAAATCACCCTGAAAGGGAGTGGTTGATATCTCAAAGTAAAATTTTAAGCTCTTTGTACCAGCTATAAGGTGGTAAATCTAATTCACTATAAAAAATGCAGCATTTGTAGAATTAATGATACAGGAACAGTACTGCCACCTTGCTGGAGCAACAGAATAGTGTGATCTGTGTTTCTCTGCGTTGTTTGGATAGCCTAGAATTATTACAGTTAGGTATGGTAATAACCTGGCAATTAACAGTAATTTCTTTTATTACTACAGAAATGGCATGATACAAACAGCACTGACCTATATTTTTTTTCACAAGTTCTGCAGTTATTGTCAATAGGTTTCTAATTACCCCTGCAATCACCCAAGCTACTTCATAGCAGGTACTGAGATGATGCAAAAGCACACTGGATCATCTTGTTTTCTTGATCCATTGATTAAAATGTCAGAACCGTCAAAAAATTAACCATTATATAACACGCATGGTGCATTGAAGAGGTAATTAGAACTATCATTTGCCACTTGATAACTATTGGGAATATAAATGTATGTAAATAGGCAGAAGGTTGATTTTTTTTAAAAAAAAAAGAGTTTATTTTCACTTTATTCATTTGTAATTAAGATTGTAATTAAAAAAACAGCAAAGAGTAAAGATGCTGAACAACATGCAAAGCAACTACCTCTGTAATTTGACCCGTGTATTAATTCCTGTTACTATCAATTTGTTGCATCTTCTCTACTTTTGAGGCAGAAATGAAGCCTTAGAGGTTCAGGGGCTGGTTGGTAGTTTACAATGGTAGGTTCAGTTTGCGCTGGGATTTGTCCTTCCTTTATGTCCACTGTCCCTGTGCTGTGTTGCTGAAAGGCTGTCCCCCGTCAGTATTTGGCAACCCTTGGGAGCCCTGACCTCTGGCTGAAATGTTTTTCAGTGCTGGAGTGAAGGTCACATTCCTTAGGACATCTTTAATGGTTTAGAGGAAAGCAACCAAATTACTAAGTGTTTTTATTTTGCTATAAATGGATCTTCCTGATGGTCATGTGGAGAGGAGGAGCCCCTTGAGCTCATGGGGGCTTCAGAAAGGACCAAACAGCATCCAGTCACTCCCCTGTGTGAATGGAGTTAAATACCCAGTAAGAGAAAACAGTAGCAAGAAAAACAAAAGCAATAAGCAAACAAGAGGATTGAGTCATGCTGCTCTTATTTTTAAAATAAAGTCTGAGGACTGCAAGAGAACCTCAAGCAGAGGGCTGGTGCCAGGGAATATTAACATTTAATGTGTGAAGCATGTTGTAGAAATATATTATACTATAAAATCTGTATTAGTATGCCTACTGTTTCAACAGCCATGCTTTAGATGACAAGATAAAGGGGTTTAATACTTGTAAAATTAAAACAATTCTTTATTAACTGGACTTTGGAGATGCTACACCTGTATTCTAACTGCATGTGCAAAGATTGACTTCATGCAGCCTCATTTACGCACTTTCTCCTGCAGCTTGTGCTTCTTCATGCAAAATCCTTGAAGGTTGCTATGCCCACCTTAAACTCTAGGAGTTGTTAAAAAACATAGCTGTTTTTATAGATGTTGCTTCCTAAAGCAATTCTGTTCTATGAAATACAGCCCTGTATCTGGAGTTTTCAGACCCTTTTTACAATACATCTTTTAATGTAGCTTGTCTTACCAACACTTCTCCCCCACATGACCACACAGGCCAGACCTTCCGTTTGGAAACAACATAACATTTTTAAGAGCTGTTCTTTTAAGAAGGATATGTATATATATGCATATATAAATATATATAAATATAAACTGAAAAAAAAAAAACTGCTGGATATTATTATAATGTGAAAGAGCCAGAAGAACGGAACCATGCAGATCTCAGCAATTCTAGGCACTGCTCTGTAACCCATTTGCAGCAGAATCTTTGCCTTAAATGCATCAATAGTAAGAGTTGGCTTTCCAGAGGAAATTCCTTTCCCTCCTCCCCCGCCAAAATTTGTTAAAACAAGTTTGGTGTCCCTTCGTGCTTGCAGCTCCAGCGAGGTGCGCCGCGCCGGCCGCAGGGCAGCACAGCCAGCCGGCAGAGGTGCTGTCTGAGTGTGGGGCCCACCAGGGAGCCCTGAGTCACTGAAGTTGCTGCCTCTGCCATCTGTGTTCTGAGCCATGTCGGATGAAAAGCTGCTCCTGACAATCATGTGTGCTGTATGAGTCCAGCAGGGCCGACTGCTGATGTCCTAAATTAGAACAGCCATTATGCTTTCCTAATTTATGATGGCTTTTGAGCAGCCCCCCAGATCAGGCAGTGCCAGCAATGACTGGCTGTGAGTCAACCTTTCTCCTTGAAGTATCTCCACTCATTCGGCAAGCAGGAATTCACTGAGCTATCACAGACAAGGGCCTTTTTTCCCAACAGTTAACAATACTTCTGGAGAAGCCAGCGAAATCGCACAGGGGAGATACGAACCAGGCTATCTGCATCTTGCAAGTGGACGTGTTTCACCTGCAGCATGCCTATGAGCAGTTAGAATCATAGCATAGGGATGACTGGTGAATCTTTGATTTACTTTTGCTCATAGCAGTTCATATATCTTAAATCTTTATAGTAACAGCTCTGCAGACAGTTCCACAAAAAGAATTAGCTTTGGTCTCCATGAAGGATTTATGTAGCCTACTGCTTGTTGAAGTATTTTTCTGAAACATAATAAGTTGTTTTCCAGTTTTTGTACTCACAGGCTCAATGCAAGCACTCATTGCTGGTGAATAAATGAGTTTAAATGGAGTTCCCTTTGAACTTTGCATGCAGGGTTACCAGAGCTCTTTCCTCTACGATACATGACACCTTATGCATTTCTAATAATAAGTTTTATTTTTGATTCTTTTTTTAAAAAATTCCCTTCTCCAAAGCTATGGTCTTTTCCTCCTAATTTTCTTTGTAGAGTTGAAAACATGCAGCGGACAAAAATGTCCGGTCACTGGGAAATGTGAAAATGAATCTCAACAGACCAACATGCCACGGAGTGTATTGATGACTGTTACAGCCCTCTCACTACTGTAGCATGTTACACAATGACTCTTAAAAGTTTTCACAACCATACCTATGTATGTGCTCTGTCTTTTCAAATAGACAGAAGCTTAGTGCTAGTAGTCCTTTTATACCAGCATTTTTCATTTGGTTCTCAATTTAAGTTCTATACTACTTGATCAAAGGACACTTTCTATTATTTTTGAGAGAACAGTGGGATATGTAGGAAGTAGTTGTTATTTCTGGAAGCAATCTTTATTTGCAGAAATACATATCTTATAAGGCCTCTGAAGTCACAGGACGTGTGTGAACTTCTCTTGGTTTAGACAATTGATTTCAGAGAAGAATTTAAAAGAAATGAAGCATGATCAATGAAGCTGTGAAAACGTTAAACTTAGCTTGGAGTTCTTTTTTTTTTTTTTTTTTGTGACAGGGACCTCACCTCACTTTCTGGTCTGTAAAAGAGTTGTAGCATGTATGTGCCTCAATTTCCTCATCTGTAATATAAAAAACAGAGAGAAGAATTTCTGCATGCCTCGTTAGAGTTTTGAATGACCTACAGTTATAATAATTCAACCCAGTAGTCCAAAAGTCAGCTTGAATGTCAGTGTTACGTGCCATATTGAGTAAAAGCTGTAAAAATTATTTAGTTCTATTCCTACCATGCACTGAAATGAGTGCCAAGTTGCCTAAAGACTAATCTAAGATTTCCTTGACGTTTGAGTGGCTTGTTTAAATGATTAAAGGTAAGTCATTATTGAGCATTCTTGAGGGTGAGGGTGAAACAAAAAGTAGATACTTCAATTTTTTATCTGCTTTGCATTTCTTATGAGAATACAAAAAAAAAAAAAATGAAACCTCTAGGTGCTGGGTCACCTTATGCACTGCTTTAGCATGTGACAAATGGCTCCAAGACTCAGAGAAAGTAAAAAGCAAAAATAAAATAATTGATTGATTTTGGAAGCTATGAGCTTCTATTCTGTTCCACTCTGCATTGACTCCTCGCAACTCTGTATGCATAGAGAGAAATCTTTGCCTTATTTGAAATCTCACTGACTCAAGCAGGGCTATTCTTTAGCTTGTTGATGTCTCCTTCCCCTCTTGGATGTCAAAATGCATTACAAAAGAAAGTGTAAGAAGCACTCTCCACACTTCTGGGTGAAATGTCTTGTTACACATCAGGTACCAAATCACCCATTTACTTGCACTGTACACGTGTGTGGGTGAAGTCTATATACTTACATTAACTTTGTAAAGGGATGGATTTGTCCAGGTTGGTAAGAAGAAAACAAATAGTTAAACTCCTGCTATCCTCAGCCAGCACATCTGCAGCTGCTACCTGCAGTCTCACATTTGTGCTTAATAATTATTGGGAGAGCTTTTCAGAATATGGGCCCACCTAATTGATGCCAGGTGCCTGATTCCCTGGAGGGCAGGTAAAATAAGGAAAGTGGCCGTCGGAAACAGTATGAATTGCTCCTGTGTAGACTTGAACCTGTGGTTGATCTGTTGTCTGTGGTTAAGCTTTCGGCTGCCAGAAAACTCTGTTTTTCTGTAGCTACCTGGTGAAACGAGGTTCTCATTTTCAGATGGGCCCTGCTACAGGCACTAAATATCACTGTACTGCAATCTCTTTCATCTACCTCCTCGTGCTCCTTGGAACATGTAGATCCTTGAAGTCTTCAGCGTGGCTTGGGAGTATGCAGCTAGAAGCTGAAACTCAAGTTTTGCCCAATAATGGAACCACAAGAGCAAGTTTGAAAGAAACAGTTGGAATAGATCTGACATCAGCTGAAATTGAGACATTAAGAAACTAAACAATGTGGGCTTGTAAGTAGTTCAATTTTAATGAGGAAAAGCGAGAGAAACAAAAAATGTATGATAAATTATTACTGTCCCAGGTCAAGTTTTGAGACCTTTTGCCTTCTGCTGTGGATCCTAGAGGTGTTTCATGCTTGAGAAAATTTTGGGTTGCTTGAGAGATGTTCTGGAATAGCTACGAGTTACTAACCTTCCATCAAACAGCTGGGGCAGCTGCTGGGTTTTCAGAGCTCTGTCTGCATTCTTGCACTCTCCACCTTCCTGCAAATGAGACAAAGCCATTTAAATGGTATAGGTTTCCACTTCTACTAGAGGAAGGCTCGGGTAGCTAATTTACTACAAAGATCTGACCCCTCACTTAAGACAGTGACTAAATAATCTGCCTTCACTTAAAGCTCTTAGGACTGCGTGCTTTGTGCTAGATTGACAGCCAACAAAGAAATATTTCTGTTAGGGCAACAGAAGTATATCTTCACTGCATAGTCAAAGGCATCATCAGGAATTTACATGTTTGCAATGCCAGAGATGTATTTGGGTCACACACTTGAACATCAATTTCAGATATGAAAAAAAGATTTCTCCAGCTGTTGCCACATCTGTTATCAGAACCTGCTGCCATGCCAGTGAATGCCTTCAGGCAATTCTTTTGAGAAGCACCCTTTGGGTCTTTGTGTCTAGCAGAGACAGAGATCCACTGAAGGCCATGAGATTTTAATCTTTAAATGCAGAGTTTCTAAAGTGCATTCAGATTTGAGGGAGGAAATAAGATACTGTGAAATCAGAATCAGACTGGGGAGGTCTGTCCTGAAATAATATGTAAATGAATGTGCTTGGAAACTTAAACACAGTAGTAGGAAATCTTACATGGTATTACTTTAAGAAATAAAATGGTAGATCCTCAGCTGAGAAGAAAAATGGACTATGTGTGTGAGCTGGCATATGTCACCAATTTGATTTTACATTAGTTTAGCTGGCCAAACTTTCTCTGTGTATTTTATTTAATTTTTAAATGTTTTTTAACACACATGTTATTATCACAAGTTCTATCTTGCAGCAATATGTGAAATGAGAAGTTCTCCGAAAATTTAAATTTATTTCACCTTGAAAAAGCATAAAATATTGTCAGTGAACCAAATTGTTTAAAAAAGTGTCTCTGAAAATACTTTAAAAATAGTTATATTAAAAAAAAAAACTTTTCAAGCCACATTTCTTTAAAGACCTTGTAGAGAGGAACAGCATACTGCAAGGCTTTTTACATGTTTGTAACAAGCTGGATTGCTTTCGTGCCTGTGGTTGTTAGAGAGTCCTTCACATTTCATACCTGTGGTTGTTACAGAGTCCTTCAAACTGCTCAATCAGTAAGGAATACCAACACAAACAACACTCTTTTTGATTCTTCTTTTCAGGTCAGTTCTCGTCAAACTGCCTTGTGGCATTTTTCTGATTGTATGTTCAGTACACTAAGTCACACAAATCAGGTGGTATGGCCATCATAAAATATCACTGTGCCTTCCAAGCTCAACAAACTAGTCCTCATCTGCCAAATTTGGGGCATTGAAACAATATCCATCAACAGAATGCTTCAAGAGGAAATAGAAATCCTTATCTTCTGGGAAGACTTAAAAGACCAGCTATACTGGTGATGAAGTTTTTGTGCCATGGTTTAATGATAAAAAGGACACTGTCTTGTTCTTTCTAGCCTAGACTTTAAATTGGAAAGTCTTCTCAAAAGACACATGTAGTAGACTGGATAATAAAACAACTGCTATAACTGGTCATCCTCTTTTTTTTTTGCACCTTTGTACTTTTTTGAGTGCTGAGGATCTCCCCTGTTGCATGCACTCTCCATTATCCAGTAACAAGTTGGTCCTGATTCCTGAAAGAAACTAGTTATCTGTGTAGAGGTGGAAGCCCAGGAGCACAAAGAAACCTTACCAAGAGGTTTGCATTTAACAGACCTTTCCTTTTCCTCTTCCCTGGACTCTTCCTTCTTCACTGAGGCACTGCTTTCTACCCTGTCTTTACTCACTTCCTCTTTAAGGCCACAAATTCTAATCAATATCTTTCTTGTTGAAAAGGAAAGTGGATTGCAATTTGCTCTGGAAATTGTAAATCCATCTTTGCTGCAGGATTGATAGACACACTTTTATCATCCAGGCATAGGCTTGATGCTTTATTCTATGCTCCTGAACCTGAAATTTAAGAAGTGATGGGTCATAAGGTTTTCCTAACCGTATACATCTATGTGCAATATATCTGTATGTGTAGCTGGGTAGTTTTTTGATGTACATTCAGTGTAGACTTCATCTAGCTAAGCTTGTTTGTTCTTGAGGATTAGAGCAGCCTTGGTGACAGAAGGAGAAATTTTTGCCATTGGGAATTCTGCATTTCTTTCCACTAAAACAAGAATCTTCACTTTTCAAAAGGTAAAGAAGTAGTGTTTTGTTATTTACCTCCAAAGGGTTGTTGGGTATTCAGAAATCCTAGAGCAGTAAGTCCAGAAAACAGCAGAGGTCATACAACTAGGAATAGTAGGCTCACATTCTTCTGTTGCAAATATAAAGCTTGTAGGCCAGTTGATTCAATTTACTGAACCTTTTGGACTTACACTTACAGGTAAGTGTAATTTAACAGCATTTGGCTTTCCTCAGTGGAACTCAGTGGAACAGTCTGAAAGGACTTTTGGGGAGTGTGGCAAGATAAGATGAAGGATAATTCATAATTCATAACTCTCATTGCAGAGTAAAGGGGATCCTCACTCTACTAACAAATAGAGAAATTCTGCTCTGTCATATATTAGTTTGTGCTGAGAAGGCAGTAGTACAAAATCTGAAGTGGGATGAATATTATAGTCGGTTGTCCTGGACTGCATCAAATTGATACTGCGGATTTGAAGAGCACATGCTGTGTGGCTGTAGCAATTTTCCATTATATTTCAAAACATCAAAGGTTGTGTTTCTCCCTTGGACCTGGAAATTGAAATAATAACAATGAGACATGTTTCTTGTCCCTTTCTGCTTGGTTGGACACTTTAACTTGAGGCTTAATGTTGGTGAATAGGTTAAACACACTTGAAAATTAGCTTTTCTTCCTCAAGAGCTTATTTGACTTAAGACATTTTTCTCAGGTTTTTAAAGGTATTCTGATTTTCTTCATCACTTGAGAAAATGATCACAGGTACTTATGAATAGTCCCTGCAAACACAAAATTTTGCCATTTCATTTTGCTCATTTGCTTTTCTCTCATGCAACTTGGCAAATGTGCCAGTCTGGTTTTCTCTAACAGCAGCCTCAGAAGTGTTCCTACATATTGTGCCAATTTTTTTATGGTTGGTATATCTTTGTAAGACAGAAACACAGCATAATAATTCTATTTATAAGCAGAACAGATTTTTGCAATGTTGCAAACAACACAATAGCTCAAGCTCTGTGCTCAGTTGTGTTAATTATATGAACATTTCTACAACAGATTCTGCTCCTTGCATACAATATTCATGTGCCTGTGTCATCTTTAACCTGTGCTTATTGCCTCTTTCTTACCTTGCTGTTCACTGCTACTACAGACCTTTTTCTAGGATTTGTGTCAAGTGCTCTAGTTGGCTAGAGAAGGATTTTCATGATGATGTCTATAACCCAGAAATATTTTGCCTTTATAATACATTTATCATTCACTTGCTGACCCTAGAAGTCCCCCTGACTACACAGTATGAATAAGTGCACCTTTAAGGACCTAATTTTTATGTACATGGGGAAATATACTCCCCAGGAACCGCATATAAAGGGTACCTTCTGCACACGGTTCATTTCTTCTTCATTTATGGCTTTAGGGGAAATTGCACAATTTCTTCAATCTTGGAGGTGCACGTGGGAAAAGCAAAAAAGAGCCCCAGCCTTTGAGCCCTATCCAAGATATTTTTCTGCAGCAGCAGTTGCTTTTGTGTGTTACTGTCAGACACAGATAAGGGAGTTACATGGACTGTGCCATGGTTAATCCTGGGGTATCCTCTGCCAAGGAGAAAGAGGAGAGCTGAGAAATGCAGGATTCAGCGTGGAGGAACAAAGCTTCCCTGTGCCTTCAGCGTCAAGTGGGCCCTCTAATAACAGTGCTGATTTTGCGGTCCTGGCAGAAGCAAACCCGCATTTCTGATACAAATGGGAGTAGGGACTATTTCTGTGTTACTTTTTGCACGGTCGAAGGGATCAGTTTCTCTGCAGCTCTTATTTTCAGAAGAAATTCTCTCCTTTTTTTATGAGCAGAATCCATTTATGTATTTGCAACATGAATACCCAATAGAGAGATGTATTTTGATTGCAAGCAGCTGTTGCCATCTGATCAGTGGATGTACTGCAAATATTTTAGCAAATGTTTCTCCTCTGCCTCTTTTCTTCTCTTAAGACTCTGACGAAGTCAATGTGTGACCAAGAAATCTGTTCCTATGTGACCAAATTCCTTCTGTTGAACCCCAAGCTGCAGGCATGACAGTTTAATCAGCGTGCATATTGAAAGGTTTAAACTTTGTTTTCTAAAACCTATCTAGCAGTTAGATAGGTGTGTGTGTCCTAGCCTGTGGAAGCTGTTGAGCTTTCTGATCCCAGATGACTATTCCGAAAGGGAGACCCAAGCCTCAGTCTGCACAGCATCTCTTCCCAGCTCCTATCACGCTGTCAAGGTGCACCACTGAGGACAGCAGCGTTTACATGGGGAAGAAGCGATGCCAATTCAGAAACTGGCTCCTCCAAAGTGCTGCCATGAGTGCCTGAAATTATTTTCTGCTGTAGGCCAGGGAAAGGGGACAAGTTTAAACAAAGGGAGATTGTCATGATGTCCCTGGGGTAGGTTCAAAATCTGTGACCTCGTAAGTGCTCATGTGTGCAGGTAGAGGTGGAAGTCCACTCCATAGGTGCTTTGTTACTGTGTGCTTTGGACAGGAAGTAGATCAGGCAACTTCATGGCATCCAGATTGCGGTTCAGGCTGTAGAGCAGCATCCGGCAAGGTGGTGAGCATCTCCAGAGCGGCTCTGTGGTCCAGCAGCTCCCGCACAGGTCAGTGGAGGTGACCAGTGCTGAGCTCATTCCGAGGACCACATCCTATATACTGGCTGAATGGTAAAAGAGAGCATCCAGTGACTCAGTGTCCCTAGGTGGTTTGCTGCAAGATTGATTTCAAATTCTAACGAAAATAAATGGTAATGATCTAATTTTTTTTTAACTAGAAAATTTACAGAGTCTCTCAGCATTCTCCACTGGATTCGGGGATGGCTGGAAAGCAAATGAGAATACACACCTGTGAACACAGAGACCCGTTCTGATCGATCAAGGAAAATGTACAAGTTTGTACTGTAACCTTTCAACATTTTACTGCAATTTTGGGTGTTTATGTACACAGTGAGGTACATGCATATCAATGTTACTGTCATCAGGAATGCATTTGATGAGATCTGTTGTTAATATCAGGAGAGATCCTCTTAAAATATATATATGTGTGTGTGTGTGTGTGTGTGTATAATACTTCCGCATCAAGAGTATGGGCTGGATCCTGACAGCTCAATGTCCACATATTAATTCTGTTTACTTCAGCACTAGGGAGACAACCCCTGAGCACGTGGGGTTATACCCACTTACACTAGAAGTAGCTCTCCCATGTTTTTTTCCTCTTCTCTCGCTTTCTTAGCATGAACTCTTCGTGTTACACACATTGCCATATGGTTCCTTAAAGATAAAAAATATACATATATTCTTAACATCTTTTGCTATTCAGAGGATACAAAGAGAGTAAGAATGTTTGTGCTAAGTAGATTTGACCATACAGAACAATACTGCTTGCTAATAAAGATCCCAGGCAACTCTTTAAAGTGTAAGATTATTTCTGGGATTTACTGTTAAAAACCCTAATCCTTTTCTCCTTGGTATTTCTTTGCTAACCATAAATTCCACAATGAACATTTTTGAGTTTGTTAGATTTTACAGCCTGGTGAACTCTAATAGATTCTTTACTCTCTTGGATAAACGAGAAAGTTTGCTCTCATAAGATAAAGAGATATTGAGCATGTTTAATGCAGATAGTATCAGGAGTTTCACACACACACAAAAGGAAGTTTAAGTAATAAAATCCAACAGTGGGAGAAAAAGCAATATGAAAGGCAAACCAGACAAAGACTTCTAGGACATCATTTTAATGCTTTAAAAAAAATAGACAAAGTGCTTCTGGTCTTTTGTTTCTAAATCCAACATGATTTTATTAAAGGCAGTCCTTTCAGTTTATGAAGTAAGTTTAAAAACTGAAAAGGAAACATATAGCCAAGTAAATACACAGCTAGATAACATGCTGGCAAAAATAATTTTCCTGGCTGTGCAGAAGATGGAGGTCAAATGTGTTGAGTATAGACAATTATGGCATCTGAATATCCTAGACAAAAACAGAATTAGAAGCAATATGAAGGAGTCAGATACAAATACCATTCACGAGGATTGGGAAGGGGGAAATATTGTGTGATGTAACATGACTAGAAATGTGTTATGAAACCATTAACCAGGAACCCCTCATTCAGGGAAATATCTAGAGTTACAAACATACACAGTCATTGTCTTGTTTGAGTTCTAACTCTGCTTACCAGGAAATACTTCTTATCTGGTGCTTTCTACATAGTGTGCAAGGTCTGAATAATAGAGTATGCACCCTGTAATGATGGTAGACCTTCTCTTGAGCACTGAGACTCTCTGGGGGTAGAGCATTCCCTCTGGTTTCCTTTGTGTGACGGCATTCCAGAAATACTGGGGAAGATCTCCAGTCTTCTTGGAAGAGGAGGTCTAGCTGACTGCCCTGTCAAAATGGGCCTTGGAAATGCAAACCAGTGCAAAGTAGACTATTTATCTTACTGGATATTACTTGCAGATGGCTGGAGAGTAGGGGAATAGGACAATAAATAACTTGTACCCACATGTGTAAAAATGAATGCACAGAAGCTCTTTAGCCAGGAACTGGCTACATTTGCAGTTAACCTAAAGTAATTTTTCCAGTTACATCTTGAAATCTGTAGGTTGGAACTTTGCTTTGTGGACAAAAATAGGTTACATTTTTGTGGGGGAGGATGGACATGTTTTGCAGGCTCAGACTGGCTCTGAATATTAACTCCATGATGCAGGCTATATATACTACTGCACGGCTCCAACTTTCCTATCTACTTGTGGACAAAATGATGTTTTATCCTAATTCATTGTGGCACTCTGGGCAATGTTCCATAAAGCTTTGATTTGATTTTTGGTTCCTGTGGGAACAAGATTTCTCTGGAGGACCAGTGAATCTTTGGGAAAAGGGCAGATAAGAAATGTTAGAATATTAGAAAAATTAGCATATTTCTGTTGAAACTAATAGAGAAGGACATAGCTTGATCCTCGTAGCCCATTCTTACATTAATGCGACTTTAATGTTACTTTTTAAATTTCTAAAACAGAGAAGGGATTGGCTTTAAATGCCCTAAAATGAAACCACTTCGAGGCCTTTATTTACTGTATACTACTTTGTGGCCCATGGGGTGGACATTATATTTCATTTCTCTTAACTAAGCACCAACAGCATGGAGTAGTTCCCCTGCAGTCAGTGTCACCACAAAGGCAGCAGAAAAAAATCCAGACTCTGCAGTCTTTGCCGTCCCCTTTTCATCTCCCACACCTCACTGCCTTTCCCAGCGTGAGGGTCTCTGCTCGGCAGCTCCTCTCGAGCCCCGCTCTGCCTCTGCTCACCCCGCTGCGTGCCCGTGCCCAGGAGCTGCTCACGGAGCGCGTTGCGCGCTCTAATGTTTCCTTTGCTACTGCTGGCAACCCCAAAACATGCCTGAGCACAAAGGTTATTTTTCATGTTTAATGAGCAGCTGTGATTATACTGGAATTTCTAGTGCAAGTTTGCCACGGCGCTAAAGAGTCACCTTGTCTGACATTGTAAATGAACCGTATTCACAAAGTAAATAATTCCTCCAAAGGTGCCGTCCCTTAAGAGCAAATTTGAAGCTCCTTAATGCCCAGATGTACTTGAATGTAATTTATATGATTGCCCTCTGAACCATGTGCACTATTCTGCAACATTCTTTGAACTGACAGCCAAAATTTTAGCTTCTGCTATGTGTCTTGAAAGAGCCATGTAATTATAGTCACCTAGGTGACACTTGCTAAATACAACATTTATCTCATAGCTGAGTAATGGGCACTGTAAACACCATGTCCTGGGCAGGTACCAGTACAGCTGGTCCATATTCAGCAGGTCTCTTGAGTTTATCCCGTTATTAATGTCCTGGACAGGGTTGTGCACAAGCACTGCCCTGTTCCTGGCATTCCTGCTGATCCCGAGGGCTGATCCAACTGTGGGGCAGGGGCTGCAGCTGCCCAGGCAGCCTGCACAAAGGGCACATAGGGGTCCCATGCAAGGCAGGGTTTTGTCCAACCCATCTCAATCCAACACCTGTCTGAGGAGAAGTTTCAGTCTGTACACAGTGGCGAAACTGAGCAGGGGGTTGCTCTCAAGGACTTGGAAATGCTCCGTATGAGGATACCATAGCAGGACAAATTATTAAGGCTGCAGATTACATGTATCTGTAGCAGTCTCGCACAGAAAAAAAAAACAGCACGTCACTAGCAGAGGCCAGTTAGCAGATTCTGAAAGTGTAAGGTAAACAAGGCACACTGCCTCTAACAGCAGCTGAAATATTTAGTTACAGCCTAGGTTTGCTTCATGCTTTAAAACAAGTGGGTGCTGTAGTATTCTGTCCTTTTAGGATGACTGTCTCTTTAGTCTTTTTCTTGAAGTATTGGGGATTGGAAACTTTTTTTTTTTTTGTACTCTGTCATCATACAGTTGAGAAAGGCATTATTATAAACTAGTAAGAAGAACTTTGTCATATTAATAAGTAATGAATTACTTTTTCTTCATTACAAACTGGATTTAAAAGTACTTGTTCGCACATTTTTGGAAATCGGACGTTGTATTGAAAATTTACTGCTCAGGCTTGTCCAAAAAGAAGACTAATTTTATGCTGAAAAAAAAATTAATAAAACTTTTAGCCTGCTTTAATAGTTTCCCCCCACTGCAGAATTTAAATTGTCAGTGAAGTATAACCATTATTTTATACTGATCAGGTTCTTTATCAGATTATTAATAAAAATTAATTCCCATAGCAGACTGCAGATTGACTATGGGCAATTAGTAAGTTCTGTTTGCAAAGAAACACCTCTCAAAAACTCTCTAGAAGAGCAGTCAGCCTTTAATTTTCCAATGGACAAACTCCAATAGGGGCATCCCCCAGCTATCAAATCTGCTGTACACAGTACAAATTGTTTTGATATTGTCATAAACCATCACAAGTGGGAAAGAGGTTTTTCTAATAAGCCATTTTTACCTGATCAGAAGGGGTATTTCATACGAGACCTTTTAAAGGAAGTGTTCCCTGTGCAGGAATGAAGGTAAATCCTGTAATCTGGATAAGCTTAACTGTAGAAGAAGGGATAGCAGCACCTGTTTGCTAAATGGGTTTCTTTCATTCACACAGTGCAGACATCGCCTTAAAAACAGGCTATAATCAACTGATATAAATTATGACCTGCCACTTTCACAAATGATGTAATCCTTGATTGCATTAAGATGGTGGGGATGCCTGAAGCATGGAGACTTCTCCTTGCCTTCTTTCGGGATCACGTCATAGAGAGTAAGCAAGGGAGTTGTCAAACAGAGCAGCCCATACCACAGTAGAAACAATTAAAGGGTAAATGTAGGCACAGAGAAGAGCAACGAAAGGGCGCACAGATTACAGGAGGCAAGAGCGGGAGCAGGCACCAGCAGAAGAGGTGGTGTGGGCCTCGGAAAGGTAGTTGCTGGCTGTCCTCGCCCTAAATTCCTCTCTTCATATCCAGATTCGCAGGTTGTCTATTGCTATTTATTATTATTGCAGGCATGGAGTCCTCTTGTCTTATTGCTTAGCAAGTGATGCAAGAACTACATCTTCAGGGAAGCAGCAGACTTGTTTTAAGGGCCTGATCCAGTAGATGCTGAGCTCCGAGGGAGTCATCCCATTGGCTTTGCCAGCCTTGGCGAAGAGCCTGAATATGTATTTCACATCATGGGCTACAACCCCACGCATGAAACAGTGACAGAAAGGAAGATTCTGTTTAAAGATAGTATCAGCATTCCTTGGGTAGGCTCTAAATCTTAAAAGCAAACTCAGCAGGTTGTTTGCTGAATTATGCTGTCTGCTCATATGTTTCAACACAGAGTAGACCTTGAAAAACATAAACTATTTATTTTTAAGGTGGCAAAGGCATTTGAATGCTTCACAAAAATAGATGACTTGTAAGGACACATGCTTCCATATATTTGAACTGTAAATGTATTAATTTATTTAAAGAAAACAAAAAAAAAAAAAGGAACAGAGGCCCCAGGGCCCTCTGGATATTCAAGTTTCCAATATTTTTTACCAAGGGTAGCCATTTTTTCTTATTTTCATCTACATAAACTCCTGGAATTAAACAGTGTTAAGTAATGGGGAGGAAATGTCTACAGATATTCCTGCTTCAAGAGAACTGTCCTTCTTAATGATATCATTTTCATAACAACATCAGGGAAACAGAAGGTTGATTTTTAGCAGCAGAAGACAATGAAAAGAGAGGCACCGGGGGAGCATGTGGGTGTCTGAGACCACCATTCCCACAGTCACAGTATTTGTGCAGCCCACGTCTCTGTCCAAGCTGTGCTGTTAGCATGAGGACTCAGCAGCTCCTAGGTGTTTTGGCTATAGTCAGGGTAAGAGAGAAATGCTTATAAGAGACTGGTCTCTCCCTCTTGATCCCTAAACATATGATAAGGGTCAGGGCTACTAAAGTTTGTATTTCCATTCCTTGGTATGGGTCAGTGTCCAGTGACTCTACTAGATACTATTACACAGACCTCCCAAGACTTTTTTGCTGTTGCTGCTTGTTTCCCAGTAGACTACAGCCTTTTGTCCTCTCTGCTGGGAAATCTATCTATCTTAGTGCTTTTTCTGGCTCCAAGATTAGGGCACAAGGGATTTCTTCTCCAAGTGATTTGTGCAAGTTAAGAGCGAGCTCTGGCACCAACATGTCTAAACACTCCTTAGTTTCTTTGACTTCTCATCATTTAGATTATGCAAATTCAAGTTCCCCAGTCTCTCTTTTGAGTCACAAATCTATGCAAATATTTTTGTCTTTCTGAGAGCTAGTTGTTAGGTTTTAGTGTCCATCTTTCTCAGATTTTCCATTCATCTTTTGCAGTTCATCGTGAGAACTTCCTAGCTTGCAATTGCTTTATGTATCACTGTAGCCGCAAAACAAATACCACAAGAGTAAAAGCAAATCCCAATGTTAATCTAGTGTTCAACCTTAAGATGTCAGTACTGTTTTTTTGTTTATTTTACAACTACCTCAGCACTATACAGACACCATGCAGGTTTTGGGGTTGTTCAGGGAGCATTATTATTTTTTTTTTTTAGTAAGGGCTACCAGATACTCTTCCTGTGGGCTAAGAGTGCAGCTTTTGAGCATTTGATAATTCAAACAAGACTCCTGTCTTTCTACAAAAAAGGTAGACTGCACACTTAGCAAACACAAACACTAGTAACATTTTCTCTAGGTGGTGCTTATTTTGCTGTAGAATACTTGACTCAGTGAATTGACTGTGTAGGGCGTCAACGTGGGAAGTCCTAAGAAAAGGATCTAAATGTTATTTTCCCCTCATGTATATTTTGCACTCCAACAAGGACAGTATTAGCATAAAGAAACCATTTTCTATAGAGAGACAGTATAAGAAAGTCTGTTACATTGGAGAGGGAGTAAACCTCAAGTGGAAGCTTAAATGAATTTACCTTACTGTAGGCAAGAAAATCTTTGCAAAATTTTATGGATTTGGGTGCCTTTTTATTCACATATATCCTTTGAGGACTGAATACCAGATTTGACTTTGTTTTATTGAATTCTGTTGCTGCTTCTTGCTTTTTTCTGTGGGCATGGGTTAAGGATGTTTTCTACAAAGCACCTGTAGAAATTCTACACTGAAATTTCCAATAACCTTTTCTAAGGGAATATGGTCAACAGGGACAGACCCCTCACATGTTTCTTAGTGGTCAAGCCCTTCCAGTGCTGGACAGGATAAAGGGGGAATGCAAAAGCTGTGTGATCAGCATGCCCAATGACATGGCTAAACTTCACCTTCTCCTGAGCAGACTTGCTAGAGAAATTCTGCCACAGAAGTCCTAGGGACCACCTGCAATCAAGTAAGGGAGGCCTTGTAGAGGTGATCCGTACATCCAGATATTTATGCCACCAGCTGCTAAGTAAACATTGTGCTCTCACAGCTGCCAGCAAAATCAATGGGATTTGTGTTGTATACCTTGTAACATGGTCTAGCAAAGCTAATCCTTTTGAGAAAGTCAGCTCCTCCTTCATTTAAAATGGACACCTCCAATTAACATACCCTTCTGATCACTTTGATTTCACCATGACCTATTCATCCTTATCTGTAAGATGAAGAAAATGAAAAGGTTTCATCTGATGGAGATTATAAGGATAAAGTCAGAGCTTACAAAGCTCTTGGATAATGCAGTGAAGAGAATTATAGAAAGATCTATAAGAAAAGTAATGATTCAGCACTGAGCATGAGGATTGACTGGCATGTAATAAAAAGACAGGTTAGTGACTAAATACTGATTCAGTGATTGCAATCCAGGCTGTGAACTGAAGAAGATAGGATCTTACAAGGGGGAAGGCTATGCAGGATTGTATTGTCAAATACTCTGGAAAGGCAGAGTTGTCCTTCTATCTTGTTAAAACCTTACAGCAAGAAAGTATTGTTTCAGCTCTCAGGAAGCTCTGGCTTCTTGCTGGCTCCAGGACAGGAGGAACAAGCCCAGGATCACCAATCACTTTCCCAAGCGGGCCTGCAAAGTCCACTTTGGGAAGGTGCCTTCCCTGATGCTTCAGAGTGAGTGGAAAATAGTACATAAATGTTGTTCTTATGCAGAGATATTTCAAATATTTGTGTTTGTCTTCTCATGGATGTATGTGTGTAAATATGACCACTCTACATGGACTGTGAACTTGCAGGAAATGCAATATCTGGGACTGATGGGATCAGCTATGTATTTCATTCAGGGAAAAAACTAAATAAGAGGAAAAGATTATGTCCAAAGACTAGAGAGGAAGAAAAATAGCCCTTCCTGCTTATAAGATTCATCTTTAGCTGTCAGTAATAGTTTATAAATGGAAGCACATATAAATTGCCTGTCTACATGTAACTTGAAACAAGCAGCTTTTGAACAGCAGTAAGTTGAGGTAGCTCTTACTCCTGACAGCATCAGAGGTCAACAGAGTTGCTTTTCTGAACATCAACAACAGAAAAAGTCAAGCTGCAATTTTGTTAGGGTTAGGTGGGAAAAATAATATAGAGTCTCTAGCGATGCATATTTTACAGCACGCTGGGGAAAAGCCACAGTAGCCCCATAGCACTGTGATGAGTAAAAGGATTCATTTAATAAATACCAAAAATAAAATGGAGCTAACTAAAGCTCTGGTATAAACTTCATGCTTAAAATTTTAGATGGAATGAAAGATAAAGTAAAAGTTTTAAATAGAAGTGAAAAATTCCAAAAATACATTTGATGATGCTGAAGAGTCAGGTGTGTTTCACACATAGTGGAGCATAGTAATAGGAGATAGTGTAGACCTGCTGAGTTCGGGGCAGAGGAGCAGGCCATGTTTTGTAGTCAGGGAGCATTCACAGTAGCTTTTCCTTCTCTGTTTTCCCTTATGGTTGTCCTGTTGTATTCCAAACTACAATAATTCCCATATAGAAGGAGATGTTAATGTGTCATTTTCCCCTGCAGAGGTGTTTTTTTCCTTCCATTGGAAGAAAAGAGATGATTGTAGGAGGCAGTGTGATTCTTTTTTCAAGGATCATCCTAAAAATCCTGACATGATGCTACAAGCATTTCAGTTTTGTGAATTTCAAGGGCTGTAACCAGTGATATTTTCCTGAGGCTCAGACTTGTCCTTTGAAAGTATGCTTTAGAATACCATTCCTTTGATACACACCTACAACTCTCACTTAAGGTAAAAAAAAAAAAAAAGAAGAAGAAAAACAGGAAGAACGAACATGCAAGAATGTCCACATTTCCTTCTATATGTGGGAAATTGTTTGGGACAAATTGACATACTAAAGACAAATGGAAAAGTAAAACAAAATATCTTTGACCAATATATTCAGGAGAAAAAAATGTCTCTGATCTCAAACTCAGAAATCAGCTCAGCTCTGTACGTTTTAACAAGTATCATTGTCATTAAGACAAAAGTGAGAGAAGACATATGTTTCATCATTTAAGTTCAAGTAATGCTGATGAGAGCTTCACAAATATACACTGAAGAGACGGTAGACCCCGAGATTTCAATACAGAGATGAAATATTCTTTCATGAATTGAATTTCAAGCACTCTGGCCTATTTTTGAAACATTTTAAAGTAAGTTTTATGGCTTCAAGTGTTTTTTTTTTTTTCTGCATAGAGAAGTCAAGACCAGCTGCAATTTTTAAAACATTTTGCAGTCAATTGCTCCCAAATGGAAATGAATTTATTTTCCCATTTGGAAATTACACAAAACTAGAATGCATTCCTTCATTTATAAAAGCATATATTATTCATACTTTTACTTCTTTTTTTAATGTACATTATGTATGGACTTAAATAAGGTTCCCTGGACTGGGTCATGGCCTTTGCAGACATTTCTGACATAGCAGATACTAGTGAATTCATAAATATCAGTACAGTTTAGTATTAATGCTTTAAAGTTGACTAGGCAATATTTTTGCTCCTAAATGTAACTTTAATACTGTTGCATCTTCCTATGACATGGGTCATCAAATATTATGCCTAGGCATTGAGACATCAGGAATGCTTCATGAGAGACTTTAGAACTTGCAGTAATATATCCTGGATAAATTCAGTTGCTCATTAGTGAAAGTCATCACCTCTCATTTAGTGTTGGATGGTTTTTGACGTGGGCTTTGTTGTTGGCACTCTTCTGCTGTCACTTAAATTAGGCTTACTATGTGTTGTCTTGCCTGTAATAAAAATGTGTATATCTATTTGAAATCTCCATTTTGAAACCCTAGTCTCCATATGAAAGATCAAAAAAATAATTGAGAGAAAATGCAACAAGAATTTCTTTCATCAGTTTCCCCGGGATTACTCCTCCAGACACCAAAATGCTCATCAAGAAGCGGGAATTTTTCCCTTTGCATAAGTTTACATTAGACTGCTGTGACAGCTAGTGACCTCAAAGCACACCTTTACCAAACCCTTCCAAATGCTTTAGGGATTCTTTCTGACCAAAATTAAGCCGTCCTAGCTACAGGCATGATTTCCCCTCCTTGAGGAAATGCGGTCTCCCAATTCCCGCCTTCCCCACAGCAAATGGTTGGGACACAGACAAAGTGACTAGGGCCCCTTCCCTGCCTAGCATTGTAAACACAGCTTTACTCTGCAGGGGCATGGAGAATGGCAGGAAAATTCTGGAAAGAAAAAAGCATCCTTATGCCTGATTGTCATAACATCTTGGCTACGATTGTATTTGGCTTGAGGCTACTGTGCAGCGTTAGCAGAGTATGGAGAAGACACAGTCCACTTGAGCCCAAGTGTTGTCCTAAGGTGCCCTCGCTGAATTCAACAAATTAAGGAGCCAGAAGGACCTTTTTGATAATGTCTCAGTTAATAAAATAGGAAATGGAAATGTTACAATGTTACATTTTCAACTTTATAGACATGTTAAGGAACATCTATCAAGTGCAAGCTAGCAAGTTGTTTGGCTCAGCACGTGAGGGCAATGAGTTTATCCCAGCATCACTGATTGAATTGGTGGTTTGGGACTGATGAGTCTGAGCAATCCGTTTGCAGATCTGAATGAAATAAGTAAGTGATTTGTGACTTAGGGAGAGGCAACATCAATAATGCTATTCCCTATGGAAAAAAAAAATAAAATAACAGAGAGGCAACAAACTTACCCTAGATTTGCTTTACCTGCGTATACAGTAGCAGAAAACCACTAATAAAGCCTAGCGGACTGTGTTCAGGTAAACTCCCAAATAAATGTCAGAAAGACTATGAAGGTATGTCCCATCACATTAAAGTGAAGTTTCTTGCTCAAGCAGAGATAACATTAAAGTCACTTTTATTTCTATTCCAGACAACAGGTGTTGTGTTTTGGAGAGTGGCAAAATTTGCTTGCCCGAGTTATTAATGAATTAGAACATTCTTGACAATGGGATTAAAATGTGAAAAAGGTAGTGATAAGCAAGAAGACATATTAATTAATGATATATCTTCCTCAGAATATATTGCTTTTCTGCATCAGCCTCATAAATAATTGAGTAACCTCTTGAGTCAATCATCCAGAGACTGTTTGTAACAGTAACTTTAAAAAAAAAATGAATAAACGGCTATAGTAAGTGGAGTGGGGATGTGCAATTGTAAGCCAAAGACTAATAAAGCTAAATACAATACAGGGTTCAGTTCTTCTGTTCTACTTTATCAAAATTCATATCATTATTTTGTAGTGATTGGTGTTGCTAGGAGATTAAAGTATATGTGACATCTCCTCCTTCCAGCATTGAATTTTAGATTTTAAATGCCAAAATGTAGTTGAATATTAATTAAATTGCACTGGACAGGGTATTAGTTAAGTTAAAGTTCATTTCCATGGCTTGTGCATCAGTTATTTCCTTTCCATTAGCATATTTTTTCTTCCAGATGTAAAAGTGTTAAATTATGTTTATACCTCAAATATCATTGCTGATACTCAGATAGCAGAGATTTTGGGTTTGAGTCACAGAAGAGGGTGCCAAGACCAAAATAAGCCCATGGTGCTCAAGTGGCTTTAGAAAAGCTCAGGGAAGGACTCTGTGTGTGTGTGCGTGTGTTTTCTCTGAAGAAACAGGGCCCATACTTTCAGTAGCTAAATAGAGAACCATGACCCTAATTTTTCCACATGTGGAAAAATCCATTAAAATTTATGTTCTAAGGAGATGGGGAGCGGAAGGAAAAAGAAAAAAAGTAGAGAGAAGATTTTCTAGTTGTTGCAAGCAGGAAACTGCGAGTGTGTGGCCACAGCCTGGTGGGAGGGAGGGTGGAGCAGCTTGGCACAGCAATTTGGAAGATTAAGCAGTTTGCTTGTCAGTGCCAAAATAACGGAAAGGAGGCACGTGAGGTAGAGCAGGTGGGAATGCAAAGGCTTGTGCAACACGAGAAGAAAATAAAAAAGCTGCAACGAAGAGTTACCTCTCCCAAGCAGGTCTCAGATCTCTTCTACTGGAGCAAAATAGAGTGATCAGTCTCCAGAATCTGTCATAGGAAATCTGGTAATCCTATTGCAGATAAACCTCAACTGCTGTTACTGCTGTTTCCACTCTTACTTGGGCACTGTTCAGCAAAATGGCATATGCTGATGTAAAGCTGAGCAGCCACTGATTGCCAGCCTGAGAAACCAAAGGGATTGTTTTGCCTTCCTTTGTCATCCCCTGCAGAATCGAATGACATGGTATGAAAAGAACAAAACCTGCTTCCATTAAATGAAGAGGTAAGGTACTGTCTCTGCAGCAGAATTGAGCACAAAGCTCCATGTCTTACTTGTGTGCAAACAGTGCCCATGCTTAGAAGAGAAGCTTGACATGAGAGCAAGAGAGGGCAAGTAGACAGGTGGCACTTTGGCCCATTCATGTACAAAAGCATGAGCCTAACTTTGGGCACTCAGCTTCAGCATTGCCTAATTTACTGGAATGACTCACATGCTTAAAGATTAGCACATGTCTGTGTGCTTTGCTGCGTGAGAGGTGCCTAAGCAATAAGTAAAGTCAAACTAAGGGCTTGGAAAGCTGGTCTATGTTGCAGCCAGCCAGTTTGCTCTGTATCTCTTGCAACAGCTCTCAGCAAACCATGACCAAAATCAAATCATTGCAGGATATCTGGTTGCTCAAATATTTTATCTGCCAAATGTTTTTGCTATAACACTCCTCATGCCTCAGGTCCACTTTGTTTGAGGCCCTGTTGCAGGCGGGTTAGTGAAGAGTTAAGAAACTTTTGTCTTCTATTCAGTGTGAGGTTTTTTTCTGTCTTTTAATTCATTCCTGTCTTTCTAGAGAGTTTTTTTGTTACTGTATGCTGTGGTAGGAGTCCTGAATACTAGCTATGTTCAGCCACTTGGTTCAACTCCAGGAAGTCATGCTGAGCGAATTACTGTAAAATGTGAAATTGGTGCGACAAGTATATTTTGCACTCCCCTTGAATCAGATGAGTGAGTGCAAATTAAATTTTGCACTAACCTGCCCAAAGCAGTTAGCACACAGTTTGTTTCCGAACATTTTGGCTGATTGCAATATGAAAAATACATAACTTCCTCCATTTGTGCAATGCGTACATACAGTAGAACTATTTTTTGTTATTATCAAAAATCAGCGACTTCCAGCCACCGCACCCAAATGGTGTTAAAGTTGAGCCATTGAAGAGTGCTGCATAATACGTGTCACATTATACAGATTTCAAAACCAGTCAGAACCTATTACCAGGAAGGGAGAGAGCAGAGATCCCTGAGGAATTTATTACCTAAGAGGATACTAGGCACTTGAAATCTGAACAGAAGCAACAGGCAATTTGACTCTATTCTATCACTGATTAGTTGTGTGCATTTGAATACCTTGCATTGCTTTTTCATTTGCCTCAGTTTCCCCTGTGATGTTGAGCAATCGACTTTCTCCCCATGCTCTTGTCAATCTGTTGGTGACTAAAAACTGTAAGATGTTGGGGTTTTTTTTCCTTCTTCCTCTGTAATACTGCTTATTAAGTAGATCATCTAGTCCCGGAAGCTTGCAGCGTGTGCTTTTGGCACTCTGAAAGCTATTGTTTCTGGAGGTAACCACCCAAATGATACTACTGATGATCTCCTTGCAAGCCTTCTTCCAGCTGGGGCCTTTCTCGGAGCAGAGCCGGCTCATTGCTTGGCTCATCACTCCCCCCTACAAGGCAAAAGAGCTCATTTGGAGCAGCAGCTTATAAAAGCACCTTGTACCTCTACTCTGCCAGAGCCAACTGCAGTGGCTGCAGGGATTGCACATCTCAGAGCACTCTCATTTTGCACATCGTGTCCAAGTGTCCCAGGCCTGATTGCTGATTCAGCTGTCGGAAAGCATGGGCAGTGCTGGCTGAAGGTCTCCTGTTGGAGGAGGAGGATGGAGCATGGTGCCTTAGGTCGCCTAGGGCATGAGAGACAAAGAGGCCTTTATTTTGAGCTGAGTAAACTCATCAAGTGCACATTGTTTCAAGTTGGGTTTTGCCCTCAGATCAGGACTGCTTAGAATGAGTGAAAGCACGAAAAGACCAGTAATTTACAGCCCAGTAGGGGGAAAATTACATTAACTGCGATAACAAACTACGAAACAAAACATCTGTCTTGGACGATTTTTGCTCCAATCTCAACTATATGTAGTGATTTTTTATTTCCCATCATTTTTGCTTTAGAATGAGAGGCTGAACTTTTCTCTCTGTTTATTAGGGATTTATTGGGGGACAGAAAGCATTGGAGATTTTAGGTTGTTTTTTATTTTATTTTATTTTATTTTTAAGTTATGAGAAGAAGACAGTTCTGAAGGAGCAGCATAAAATGACCATTTGCCTATTTCTTTTTTTATCAAGGGAATAAAAAGGCTCAAATGCAATCTGAATCCTGCAGTGGAAAAGAGAAACTGTTTTGCATTGTTCATTCATGGCTCTTTTTGCTGTAATTAAGCCTCTAATGCTCCAGATGGCTAAGTTTTCAGAATTAATAAATTTCAGCTTTGCTGAACACTCTATTTCACAACATGCAGAACACTAACCAGAAGCGTTTAGCAGCTCCGATGGCGAATGCCTCCCAACACCAGAAGCTCCATGACATTTGCCGAGCAGGGCCAGGAGGCAACATCCTTGCCTGAGCACCGTATGCTACCCCATACCATGCCACGCAGTTGCTTAGTGCACCCCTAGAAAATATCCCTCCGTTTGTACAGCTTTTCCACACAGCAGTCTCCATATGTTGCTTGATGCAAGATGTGTTGCACCGTATTTTCTTGCAGTTTGTTCATCATAGTGAAAAAGTTTTAGAAAATTGCAGAAGTCTTTAGGCACGGCAAACCCTTCCTTTATTTTCTGCACTGCTCCTTTCAGCTAGATCATTTGCTGAAGTTCTCCAAATGTAGCTCCAAACTTGCAATGTGTCAGAAGCTCGAGTTTAGTAAACTCCCTGAAGTATTTGTTAAGGACAGAACACTAGTACTATGGCCAGTGCAAAAATCAGCATAGCTTCATCTGCTGGATTTACAGTGTAAAGGGAAGATGGGAGGGTAGGAACTAGCACATAATATGGCTTCTGGAAGGTTTTGTGAATTAAATTAATTTTTAAGGCTGGTAAAAATGTGAGAAAAGTCTATGGTAACCTGGCTGAGCTGGTGTCTCATGTGGACTCCTGGGGCTTAAGGAGGCATTTGTTCTTGCCATTCTCCCTTTGCTGGCTTGCGAGGATGGCGAGTATTTTTGTTGCTACTGGTTTCTTCAAGGTAGCGTTCACACACTGTTGGAGACCATGCTCGCTGTTGAACTGCACTTGGGGCACACAGTGTGGGGAGAAATAACAGCCTAAAGCTGGTGCTGGACACGCTGGGAGAAGGAAATGGCAGATTCCTGAGGATCTCCTCCTCCTCCAGATGCTGAGGGTCCTCCCAATAGGCCGCATGGCCCAGCAGGCTTCAAACACGTCTCCTTGTGCTGAAAATAAAAAATAATAAAAAAAAAAGAAAAAGAAAGAAAAAAAGAAAAACAAGGCAACCCTGAACAATTTCCTCCACCTTCAAGCCAAATTAAGAACAGTTAGAGTCACTCCTAGACACAGTGAAACATTAAACTGTTGTGATATAATGTAAAACATTCCGGCTAGAAACATCTATTTAATTATTCCACTGGGGAGCTGAGGCTCCAAGTTTAGGAAGATTAGTTTCTAGTCCAAGTCAACCATAAAATAGTTGATTTTAAGCAGCTAGCTAAAAATCTTATTGCTAGCTTTTTTATTTGAGTTTATTATTTTATCACTTCTTTTTGTCCTGTCTTCTATAGTTCTCTCATACCAGAAAAGGACTAAAATCTCCTGTATTTACTAAAAATTAATTCAAAGTAAGTGTGATGGTATATAATGGCAAGGCCGGCACTGAATTCATGCTCCTGAATACTCTTCTGTCTATGTCCTTGTCAACAAAGTTGCATAGAAAGTACTTTATATATACATATCTATACATATATATATATAATGTGACTGTGTGTTAGCACCCATTTCTTTCCCAGGCTTAACCCAGGATGTGTTCTAAAGATTATCATAAAAATATTCTTGTGACTGAGGTATAAAAGCAAAACCCATAGGTATTACACTATGTAATTTTTATTACTTTTTTTGAAAAGCTATTGTACATTTCCAGGAGATTTAACAGTGCTTAGGGTTTTGATTTATCATCCATCTGTTTCAATCTCACATATTGATCATTCTAATTTGAGACTAAGAAGAAACAATTAATATTCGTTCACTATTAATGACAGCTTTGTGACGAGTTATTCAGGAGAACCCAATATTAATTTTTCCAGAGTTCAGCCTTCACAGGCAGCATGTGCCCCTCTGGCAGGGCTGGTAGTTGCTGCTGGCATCTCGGTAACCTCAGCAAGGACCATGCCCAAGGGACAGGCAGCTTCTGCCTTCATTCTCCCACCACCCACTAGCCACAAAGTTAGGGCAAGTTCTTCCCTTCTCAAATGCAGCGACAGACCGGCACACAGTCCTCAGCATGTGCTCAAGCGCTGCGAGTAGCATGTTTTCGTGACTCAGCCTTCCTACAACGGCACCCAGGACCTAGAGAAACTTTACTGAGCCTCGCTGCTCCTCTGGGGACCTTCTCTGAACCTTGTGTTTATCTGAGCGGTTGATGAGCAGCAGGGCATGGTTTGGGCACGTATTAAAAATAAGGGAGAGCACACATTTAGCTCAGCATTTAATTGCTTAGAAATCACATGCTTGTCAGAAAATAGATTTTCACTTGTCTTTTTTTTTTTTTTAATTCTTAATACAAAGTAGGAAAAGGCCAACATTCAGCAATGGTTCTTGCCATTTTCTTAGAAGGAAAACTATACCTTTAAAAAATCTCCAGTCTCATTCCAGTTCTCAAAATGTTATTATAAATTCTGTAATATTTTAACATCACTGAAAGCCCTTTCAAGGTAAAAAAAATAAAATGGTGTGTTATGCCTTTTTGATATTTTAGAAGCCGCTGTAATTCTAAAACAAATGCCCTTCTATGAAATGGTACTCAAAGCAAGTCCACGTTACTGAAATGTCTGTTCCCAGTGCAACCCTGTTTGACTTACACTTTCTGATCATTTTTCTCTTTGCAGTATTTTTGTGCTATTAGCCTCTGTTGAACTCTGCAGTTGCAGTCTCTTCAGTAGCTATTAGTTTCTTCCCCTTCCTCAAGTGCTCTGGAGTACGTAAAAGTAGCTGGGTAAGGAGAAATGGCCTTTAATATTTTACTGAGCAAACTTGGATGTAACCAGCCTGCTCTCACACAGCCCTGTTCCTGAAGTGTGTTTCATTAATTCTTCAGTGTGTCCTGTGATATGCTTTCTGATCATCGTAGGATAAAGTTCATTTCCTTCACACTTTTTTGGAGGTCTTTGAGGTGGTCTTCGGTTTTGCTTCCAGATGTACCAACAGTTTGGCGCTTGTAAGCCAAATGTGGTTTAAATTTCCCTTCCTTTCAGGAAATGAACAAAATAATCCCGGACTGCTCTCACATAAGGCACATCATCTGTCTCCTGAGTGCTAGTGTCAAAGTCAGGGAAAGCAACTGAGTGCCAACTGTCTTCAACTGTGAAACTTTCTACTTTCCAACCCAAGGCCCATTATAGGACTTGAGGCCACTATCCAAATTGACTCCAGAAAAGAAATCGTGTCAGCCACTGTAGTTGATTAAGTTAAAGGAGAACAGGGATATCTGAGGGAGCTGAAAATTGCTTTAGTGCTTCCTGCCACTCACAAACAGTTAGCCTTAGAGCACAAAAAAAAAATGTAATTTCATCTTAAACTCCAAAGATGCACCTGGCACCAAACCATGACACTGTAGGTCCACCCTCCCTAGCCCACCAGCTGGCCTTGTGGGTGCCCATCTCCTACTACACTCCAGACAAGACGTGCCACAGACATGGCCTTGGCTTCTGTATACCGGAGGGCACTAGAGCTTCTGAGTGCTCCCGGGCTTCCCTGGACCAAACACATCTGCAGCCACCAAGGCCTCTAAGGCAGCACACATTTCATGGATTGCACATGCTGGGAAACCTGTGTCACAAGTCAGACCTGGACATCAGGCCAATCTTTTAAATCTTGGGGTTATTTTCTTGAACACGTATATGCAAGCACCTCATATGTAGCTGGACATTATTTAGAATTTGGGAGGAAAGGGGCCCTTAATCTTGGTTACACATGAAGAGTGGCGTTTTAGAGGAATATGTTCAAAGTTAGGTGTACAGGAATTTACTAGGTACTTCAGTAAGTGCTGTCAGTAAGAAAATGTAGGCTGATATTTGCTGTCAGATAACTTTCAGGCTTGTTTATTCTTCTTACCTTCCCACATACCACACAGAAGTTCACTCTCCTCCATGACTGTCTGTGGTTGTTTGAGACTCGTATGCTGAAAAAAAAAAAAGGGTAGGATATTTTCTCTTAAACATAGAAACAAACAGTAAATCCTTTGCTTTTGGTCTGGGGTTCTGAAACCAAAATCACTGCAAGTATATTACCCCATGTGTTTCAGATTAACTTGAGAGCCCACACATAAGGAAAAAAAAATTGTCCCTTAAAAGTCCCCTACTTTTTATAGCATTAAAATCTAAACCGTCTTGACTGGCAGGGCAACTGCCAACACATTTTATTCTTGTGGTTTGTACCATGACTTAGTCTAACCTGATATCTTTGAATTTACTGTTATTGTTAAAGCATGGACAAAAGGGGCACTTTGAGGTATCTGCAGGTCTGTCTGGTATCTCTTTCAGCAAATGAGATTTGCACCCAACCCACACGTTAAGCATGTTTAGGCACTGTTGTGCTTCGAGAGTCTGTCTGCTCACCGCGGTCCGGACACTGCCAGCCTGCAGTGTAATGGCATTAGGTCCCTAATGCAGTTCAGCTTGAGCTACTCTGAACAGTTCGAAACTGCTATTCAAAAATTACTGTAAAACCACAAATTTAAACAGGAAGGATGGTCTTGCCCTAACTTCAGTAGGCTTTACAGACAGCCGAAATGGCTGTTCCCTCTGGTGAGGGTACAGTTTTGTGATCTTTACCATTTAAGTTCTTAAATCCAAGAAATAAGAGATAATGAGCTAATAAAGATCTCAAGATTCATATGAGATCCAAATTTCTAGGTTTTTCTTGGTTATAAGAGATTGGCTTTTTGTGGAAATTAATCTATGGTGTATTGTCCATATCCAGTTCCTCTAGTCTATCTCCTGATCTTCAAATTAGCTATAAATTAAGAGTTGTGCTCATACACATACCAAACCACCTCAGCATACACTAGTCCTTAGCTACACTTGCCCAGGAGGGCAGCTCCCATCCAGTGCCCTGCCTCTGGAGTAAGCTGTTCAGCCAGCTGGTTTCAGAAAAGGGTAGGCACAGGAGAAAATTTAGATTATTATAGCTGTCAGTGAAATATAGAGGACAGATCTTCACAATGTGTAGTTTTACTTTGCTGCAATCTATGTGACTCTGGGCTACAAATGACGAGTTCATTTGGAAAGGAAGGAAAAATGAATATGAGCTTCCCTCTGAAATTTTTCATTGAGGTAACAATATAGACAGAAACAAGAACTTGACTAATCGCTTCTAAGGTATCACAAAAATATATAACTGATGCAATATTTTAGCTATTGGTCCTGATTTTACAGTGTGTAGAAGAGGAACTGGCACAAAGCATATCATAAAATCTTTCCCATAACTGTAAAATAGATCATTAAAATAAGATACTATATTAAAGGTAAATATAAACTGTAAGACTTGGGTCAGTTGTACTTTAAAAGACAATATTTTTAAAAGAAGTTGATCAAGTAATTTAAAAACAAACGGGCTCACAGATTAAAACAGAAGTAATCATAATCCAGCATACTGACAGGGATCTGTTTAATTGGTCTGGAGTCTCACCAAACTCTGCTAAACTGAGAAATATGGCTTTTACCTTGAGTGTCTTGGGGAACTGGTCATGAAAGCCAAGACCCTTTCTCCTGCAAGTCAGAAGTAAAGCAGCAGTTGAGATTTTGGAGCTTTAGATCAGTCTTCGGCTTGGGTTTCTTGTTTTTAGCTTTGCATATTTAGTTCCTCCATTTAACCAGGCATCCTTTTAAACTGAGCGCATTAGATGACAAAATTGATTGATCATTTAAATTTTTTTTTGCACATGGTATGTTCCAAGTCAAATTGTTTCCTTTTAATTAGGCAAGTGGTAGGTATGCTATCCAGATTCTGACTAAATGTTAACTTAGGTTAATTATACAGTGTATCAGTCCTGAATCTCTCAGCGAATTGGATAATATTCATTTGCTTAACCTCTGCCCTGTGCAGAGACACATGACGTTCCTACGCAGTAGCAAATGCATTGCATCTTCATCATTTTTGACAGGCTATTTTCTCCACTGAGAACCATCTTAGGCCACAGAAAACATCTGTCCACCAAAGAATATTCTGTGAGGAAATGTGTGTGCCTGGTAATTTCTGGCCTTTGTTCCTACAGAGCATTTTGTTCTGCAAGGAAATTTCTTTCTCTGTAACTTTCTTCATGAAATTAAATCTACTCTCTTGCCTCATAGAAATGAATCTGTGAAAGCCAATGGCTTTTGTTTTCTTCCTCAAGTAATCACTTCCCCATCCATTTATACTCCTTAAATACTCCTTAAAGAGCAATAGGAAGTATGTTAAGCTGCACTAATTTTTGTCCTCTTATGTCATTCTTTTAGGTAAGAGCAAGGAAACTGCTGAAAAAGTTGGCCTGAATTTTGGGTATTCTTGACACAGAACATGGAAGTTGCATACATCAGAAGGTCTAGCTGCCTTTGTAACCCCCTTTCCTCATGAATATACCACTTCTCCTGCTGGAATAAATCAACCTTGGGAACAAATAGAGCTGTTAGTCTGCTGCTGTCCATCACAGACTTGGTTCTTTCCAGCATTAAGTTGCATAGAGCTTTAGGTCTTCAGCTCTGCCCAAATATATTCATTTTTTCCAAATCCTTTAACTCCCAGGTCATTAGAAGCTGTTTTCAAAGATGTTGTGTACTTGAAACTGTCAACGATGTTGCCTAGTGGTAGGGATGCTTTCAGCAATTCAAATCTTAATACCACAGGGATCCACAGATAGATGTGAATTCACCGTTTCTTTGCATGTTTAGGCTGTTTTTAGCATTCCTGCTCCATATATGCTTTAAACAAGTTTGTGGAAGCAGAAAGCCAGAGCCAGTAAAGAGCTTCCTCTTTTCTAATGAACACACATTTTAGGAATCAGTTGCCCAGTTTGTGTTAGAGTGGTGTGCTTTCTGGCACCTAGATAAAGACATGTCTGTACTAACTGTTCCTGATCTTTCGGAGTTCTACATAGAGCACAAACAAATAATCTCAATTCTAAATGTAAATATGAAACACCTTTTTTTTTTAATGGTGACTGAGATTTATATATACTAGCTTGTACAGAAGCAAATAGAAATGGAACTGAGATGAGAACTGAGAGGAGTTGAACCTGCAACCTTTGAAGTAAGCAGCAGTGCTGCTATCCAGTTGGCTGTATGGTCCCCAAGGGAATTTATGTGTATGAGAGTTCAGTAGCTGCACTTGTGTTCCTTGGGTGTTATAGAAACCTGGAGAGAATACTATACTAAAAATCACTCTAAAAATCAAATATGGGTATTATTCAGTTCAAACAAAGCCTATTCTCCAATTAATACGAAGATCTAAGTGCACAGAAAATTTAATGAAGGTTAGATTTTCAGTAGTAGCTTGGTCTTTTGCTTGAATCAAAGATCCTTGAATATTACAAGGACCAAATACTGGTACTGCTCAATATGCTAGCTCTTGATTTCAGTGGAATCAAGATTTGGCCCTCAATGCCACATTTTGGTAAAGTATTTATTGTTTTACTGTTTTGAAAAGTCTCCTGGCAGAACGTTACGTAAATACTGTATCTCAGTACTGCAGAGCCATTTTTCACTGTATGCTGTACTAACTTTGCTTGAAACCGTTATGAAATAGAGGTATTATTCAGCAGAAGAACTTTATAGAAAATTATGTAGAGAAGTTAATTAAAAGTCAGCTGTAAATGCTGAGTTCAGACAAAGCTGACTCCTTCCTCACCATATGAGTAAACAAAAGGTAATAAAAACTGAAGTTAATCTACTGTTTTATTTCATCAGAATAAATGATCTGCACATCATCTGTGTGCTTTCTCAATACTTAATCCATAAATATATGCAGAAAGATGGCACTAATAAAATGATTTAGCGATATGAGAGTGATGGGTCTGTGCAAAACAGCCAAGAGAGTAATATTTAAGAGTTTGCTGTTAAAGTTCACATCTGAATATGAATTATCCTTGGGTTATCAGACACTGCTTAGGACATAGAAAAGGCTCTGTGTGTATCCTAACTTCTTGTTTATATGAGTTCTGTGAGACCATCATGTTTTCCTCTGGAAATAGTAATGCCAGAAGATTTTTTTGTCTGTTTGTTTTTCCTTTATGTACATGTGCTATTTTTGCATGAAAGCATAAGGATTTCTATTCCTGATCAGCTGTATTGACATATATCTCTACTTCAGACCCATGCCCTTTAGTCACATGCCATTTGTATGGGCATCTTTCTTTAACATACACACCTGGGAACCTATACTATTTTTACCTTATCTGGTTTGATCTCTGCATGCGGGTTTCCAGGCACAGAGTTGAATTCAGCCTAACTCAGTTCAAGGAAAAATTACTATAATAAAGAAATACTGTGGGTATTCTTAACATCCAGAAACAGAGAGTAGAGTCTGGCATTTAAACCAGTGACTTTCTGGTCTACTTTCAGTGACTTAAATCTGTGACTTTCCTCCCAGCCACCAAAGAAAAACAAAATCCTACTAAACATAATCTACCTGATAAAAGTTAAAGGGGCTGTGGATGGCCACAGCAATGCTGGTTTTGAACTACAAAGCCATGCCATCTAGCTAACAGTGCTAGCTAGCAATGTGCCGTATAGACCCTCAAGCATGGTCTTGCCTGGACAGCATTCACAAAACTTTAAGTTACATCAGTCATAATCATGATTAAACAGATGTGTTTTAAAATTCTGTGTAGGCTGGTGATTACTTAGACGAAGCAATCATTTCATGGTATTCCCATGGGTTTAGCAAGGGAATTTGTCTTTCTCAGACGGATCACAGAATCACAGAATCATTGAGGTTAGAAGGGGTTAGAAGGGACCTCTAGAGATCATCTAGTCCAACTCCCCTGCTGCAGTAGGGACACCTAGAGCACGTGGCACAGGGTGGCATCCAGGCGGGTTTGGAAGATCTTCAGAGAAGGAGACTCCACAGCCTCTCTGGGCAGCCTGTTCCAGGGCTCTGCCACCCTCACAGGAAAGTTCTTCCTCACATGGAGATGGAACTTTCTGTGTTTTAATTTATACTCATTACCCCTTGTCCTATAGGATTCTTTGAAATGTTGCTTTTCCAGCAAACATTTTTAAGGACCCCTGTAACATAATATTCGTGTTTGTGCTGCATTTCTCTAAGTCCTATTACAAACTCTTAATGGAAACTAAAAATTAAGGATCATCTTATTTTATTGCAACACACTGAAACAAGGACTTATAAGCCACTAAATATTTAAACAGTAAAAAGAGATGATCTGAATAGTTTAAAAAGACTTTTCCCAGAAAATACTTGTATGCCACAGTGTTAAGATGACAAGATGTTAATATAGGGCTTTTATTTATACATTTAGTATATAATTATATGCCAACACAATCTATATAACTACTGTAAGATTTATTAATGATAGGGAAATTTTTAAAACTGCTTTAGAATTCTGAAGACATCATGTATACTTCATTTCCCTATTCTTTGGAATGTTCTTTGTTATTCCACATTTAGTGACATACACAGATGCATGTTTTAGAGCATCTTGTTATTTTATAACAAGAGTATTACTGTCAGAGGATCTTTCTGAGGCCTCAACAGCCTTAAAATTAGCCCAGACTTGCATTGCACTATGTCTGGATTGTAAAAGGGTGACAGCTCTAGGGCAAAATAAGAACAAGAAAATCCAAACTTATTGGCACATGCCCAACATCGAAGTTCTTCATGTAATGAGAACACTCCATATCATCATGCACAACACCTTTTCCTGTGCAGCCAAAGGTTTCTATAGCATATACTTCACCTTCCTCCATTCTTGTTATCTCATCCAGAGCAATAACCCATAAGGAGTCAAACAGCCCACTTGTGCAAAGTGAGGGCCAATGAGTGAAAAAAACTAATGCTATCATTCCCTGAAAATTCCTTGAGGGAAAGGGTGATAGGATGCTGCTGTTATTATGCAGTTTTGTTCCAGCTGTTCTGGGAGGACATTTGTCCTGTCATCCATGTTGGCTCACTTTTTGATTGAGCAAGCCTGAAAAAAAATGCTGGTGTGTATGACAGCACTCCAGGCAATGATACTTAGATAAAAGGGCGGAGGGACTCAGAGGCAGAGGCACCAGCAGCAGGGACAGCTCAGCAAGAGTGCTCATGCTTTCTTACTTATGTATGCTGTAAAGAAATTAGGCCAGTGAGGTTAGGCCTTGATGCAATAGGAAAGGAGACAGAGAACTGACATTAGTCTGGTTTCGGTGGCCTGGATAGCCGATGTCACTGCAACAGCTCCACTTGAGATGCTTTGGGCACCTGGGATATTTTCACTCTCAGTTACTATGAGGCAGATTTTGTCTGCCCAAGCCTTCTCCCCTCACTCATTGAAAACCCTCCTACCCTATCAATATGCTGCTGCAATGTTTCAGTCAGGCTGGCTAGGGCAGTGCCACTTCTTGGAGTCGAAATAATGGCATCTGCTCTTATTTTGACTTATGTTTTGGTATAGGAGTATTGCTGCTGGCAGTACTAGGATAGTTAGCATAATTACTGCTTTCTCCAACTCTTTGGTACAGTATTCAAATGTAGAAGAGCACAGACAGATACTTGGTGTATTAGGTATATATATAAATAGGTACTTCCTTGATATGCAGCTTTGACACTATTGCAGTTCAAAAAGAGGATTCAAATCCCATAAGGAAAAGGATTTTCTTTTTCAATATTTGTTTAATGACAACACTTAAGGAATTAAGTCTTGAACTTATATATATAACCTTTGTTGCTTTTACATGGGAGTATACTGCCAGGATTGCTCTTCAGAGTAAATATTTCTCAGTCTCAGGACTGCAGAAACTAGACTGTAAGCAGCATCTGGCCATTTGTGGCTCCTCTGCCCATTTTCTGCTACTAGTTTTCTTCTGTACTTCTATCTCTCACTGGCATGGTGTTGGAGAATTTGTGGAAGTTTACAGCTTTTAGATAAGGAAAAACACATCAAGAGAGAAAACTTCTGTGCAGAAGAGTGTGTTTCTGTTGCTAAATCTTAGTATGTGTGCCACCTGTGAACATATACTTTTGAAGGGAAAAAAGAAAATTCAGGGCATCTAAAGCAAAAGGAGTTAGATTTACCCAAGGATGACATCCTATATGCCGCACATAACTTTTCAAGGCATCCTTTTGCAGTCAGGTAGCAATGTGTTTCAGGTTCCTGGTACTACTGACAGGAAGCAAGAGAGAGAGCACCTTAGGAAACATTTATCTTAATGATTCTTATAGAGACCCTTTGAACAACAGTTCTAGCATTTGTGCAAGGTTACCTCATAATTTTTAACGTAGCCCAAATGACTGAGGGGGAAAGAATAGCAGCAGCTTGCACAAAGCCTCCTGGTTAGCTGTAATACTGATGTTAATTACACATGTTTATGCAGGAGGTCAGTCACTTCTGTAGCAGAGAGAAGCTAAATATCAGGCTAGCCAAGCATAACAATTGCACCCCGAACACTTGGCAGTAGATGGAGTTTGCCATTCGATAAAACAGTTTACTCTCCCTTGCTCACTAGGAATAGCTAATCGTTAAGTGAGGCTATATCTCACAAGAGTATAATCTATGGAAATGTATGTAGCTCCCCATGAATACTAAACAAATTCATTATGATCAGCAGTATTTCCAATGAATCTGTAGTGATGGAACCTTTAAATTAAATTGTCTCTCTCAATTTTTCAGTGTAATCAAGTTCATCAGCACATTCCTTCTTTTCCCCTTCTTTAAGGCATCAAATCCATGAGCACACCAAAATGTAAAAGCACATTTGAGCTGTTCAGCCCAAGAACAAAACAGAGAGGAAAAACAAAAAGCAATCATTGTTCACATTATGGAGCACTGAATTTTGTATTGTCAAAAGCGTGGTGAAAAAGATGGGCATTAAGAAATACAGAACAAAATGCCCATGCTAGAGAAATTATGAGGGGTCGATTTCCTATTCTCTATTCTACAAAGGTATTGCATTGTCTAAGAGGGATAAGATACTCACTGGCATTTGGATCAGTGAAGAGGATTTCTGAAAAACATTTGATATGAAGCTTAAGCTAGTCTCTTGCTAACATGATGAACACCAAAACTGTATGGGAGTAGGGCAATATATATATTTTTTTCCTGTCCCTCATCAGAGTCCTCTCAGTGGTCTCATTGTAGACTGTTTGCACCTACACTGAAAGGGAAATATTTCCAAGGTTGTTAGCAAAGTGGGGTTTTTTGCTGTGTTTTTTGGAGGAGTGCGAGGTGGGCTTGGGGTGAACTACCTGCCAGCACAGTAGGTTTCCAGGTAGGACTTGACTTCTTTCATTTCTTTAACACTAGCATTGAGTAATCAGGGAAGCTGCAGCTGGTCTTTGTAACAGCTCTCCGTTTTCTGCAGGACAGCTTGGCCTTCTACACAGTGCAGACTGTTAGTGACCTCATTGCTTGTGAGCAAGGCGGTTCTCCAGCTGCACTATTTGCTCTTAGGCTGCTCAAAATCTGTATACAGCCACCAGCAGGATAAGACTACTCATTTTGCATGTTTAACAGACACCTCTGGGTTTACAACCTCGCCTTTCTGCGTCACTCCCAATAGACTACTGGAACAGGTCACTCCCAAGACCATTGCTTTTCTCTGGTGTAAGGAACGCATATGTGAAAACCACAGGCTTTAGTGGCTTATGTCTTCTAAATAGTACAGCCAGCTGGAATGTGTATTTTCAAGCCACGAGTTCTATACGTGGTAAAATTATTGAAAAGGAGTCTTTACTGTCAGTAAATGATAGCATTTATCAGTTTAATTGCCTCGGCAAATCTATATGATTTCAATATTTACCTGAGTGAACACATTCTCTGCTTCTTTATTCCTTCCCCAGAAATTAATTTGAGTCCTGTAGACAGTCTGCTTTTATTCTCTGTACTGGTGCATATGAATAGATTAAAATGCAGCATCTAACTTCAGAGTTAGGAGTAACTAGCGTGTTCACTGTCAAGGAACCAGAGGAACTTGGTGCTGTTGTTTATGACAAGTGGTGTTGATCACAAACAGTTCTAACTGGGCACAAAGAATTGCAGCACTCATATATATCCAGTAGGTCAAAATTCATGCACTTCATTGCAATTCAGCATTTGAAACAGGAGTTCTGTGACTGGTCTCCCCACATCATATTTTTCATCCACAGGCAGACAGAAGTGGTTTTTTTTTTTTCAGTGAATGTGTACAAAAAGCTCATTTACCTTGGATTCCTCATGACCTTTCTTCAGTGTGTGCTTAACATGCGCAAAAAGATAAACATGGCTGAGTCAAATCCCTGTAAAAATGCACAGGAGTCTTTCAAGAATCCTTTTCGTGACAATACTCATTTAGTTGCCTTGCAAACATGAAAGTATCTTCCTTTTCCCATAGGTCTATTTTCACAAATACACGAGAGGACAAAATTTATCACATCAAATCAGCCTCACAGCTCATGTGACGCAGGCTATGTCTCCCATTGGTGGCAGTCAGCATCAGATGTTCCAGGGAAAGTTTTAGACCCCTGCAGAATAAACTGCCCCTTGATCTCTGCTAATAGAGATTGACTAAAATCTCAAGGACCAAAGATAATGTCCCTCTCAAAGTCTCGCAGTGGCTTTGAAGTGAGCGACTACTGCCTCAATAATTCAGCCTCTCTTCAAAGTGCAGCAGTAGAAAATCCTGAAAAACCACCCATATTTCATGCTACAGGAAAACGTCTTGTTAATTGCACAAACAAAAGGCTTCTGATGTGCCTGCCGTATCGCTGTGGCCAACACCTGCTCTTGCCAAAGTTCGCCACGTACCCGTCAGACACTTTACCTCGCTGTCTTTGATTTGTCTTAGTTGGTTTGCAGCTCCATGGCAGAACTAATAGGATAAAAAGTGTTGCGTGCATTGGGTGACCTTTATCTTTCCCCAGAGTAAACACATATTTACAGGGAGTTAGGTAACACAGCAATGGAGCGGGAACGTGGTGTTGCAAATATTCATGAAGCTACCTTCATGAAGTTATTTTGCACTTGCCATTGCCCTGACAAGCACTGTTTCAGCACAGTTAGGCTCCTGCTCATCAACATTTCAGTGATGGAGATGTATTTTCATTTTTACAGACTTTCTCAGTTTGGGCAGATGTATGTTCTTGGCAGCCCTGCCTTCCTCTATTGAAGTGCCTAAACATGAAACATGTGGCAGTGTTGCATTTTCTAGGCTGGTGACTGGCTGTACACATAAGCCTGGATTTGTGTTGTTGGCAGAGAGAATCTCGTTTTGATCATATAAGGAGAGCGAAGCAAATCCTAACAGACTTAGCAGTTTCTGTCAGCATTTATTAAAAGTCTGGTCAATAGCAATTTTTCATCAGATATCAGTAAGCATGTGGTTTAGTCCCCAACAAAGCTGTTCATCTTTTTGCAAAATTGCTAATTAGTGTATCACAGAATTGAAAGCACTTAGTGATGTTGTTTACAGTGCTATACTGTTAATATCTACTGTGGTGCCATGGTGCACTTGACATGGCCCAAATATAATGGATGATGCAGAATGTGTTTGACAAGGCTTACATTACACAATGAGTTTTCAGCAAATACACATCCTAATTAAAAAGAACAAGCTGCATCAACCTTGTTCAAGGTTCTTTAACATTTATCATCTGGCAATACTCAAACAGTTTTAATGACATGATTGTTTGTTGAACATACCTAAACCAGAATCATTAAAATAGGTACCTAAGCATATAACTCTCAAAAAGATAAGGATGTTTAGCAGGTTCTACTTAGTTCACCTGGAAAAGGGTAAGCATTAAATAGCAATTCCAATCCTGATAGCACAACAGAATTTTAATATGAACAAAGAAATAAAAATTAACTGAAATACTTTTAGAACATTTCTTTAGAAAAGTCCATGTCTGTCCTTGACTTTGCTTTCTTGAAAAGATATGTCTTTAGAATAGAAAAACCTTCCACATTCAGGCTAGAAGCACTTAAAAAAATATGTGAAAGAAATCTTGAGAAAGCAGAGGTTGTTTGTAAAGATATCTCAAAGCAGCTGAAGTGCTTTCAGAATGCCACCGGTAGACGCAAGACAGTCTGTGAGTACTCCAGAGGGATTCACCAAGCAGAAGCAAGTGGGCAACCCCATGCGGCGTCTCCCATAATTGTACAAAAGGTCCTCTGATTTTTGCCTTTCTCCTGCTCTTCTGAACCTCCTACAGTTTTTAAGGAAACCTTAGCAGCACTGAGTATTTATGAGCCCCTGTCAACAGCCCTTACTCACATTTTTCTGAGCATCTCTGAAGGCAGAGGGCTTCTCTGTTGTCGTATTCTTGTTAGTGTTCTCTCTTTCTTTCCCTGACTGCATGTCAACTTGAAAATTAACCATAGCTTTGCCAGATTGCTGACTTCTGATATTATTTCCTCATTTAATAGGCACAGTTTAGGGCTGCAAGGAAGAAACACAGATAGCAATTGCAAAATTGAGACCTTTACCAAGGTGCTCCTAGGTTTGTTAAGTGAGAGAAAATATCTTTGACATATATAGAACCTGCGACAATATTTTAGCTGAAAGCAAGTTGACACTTGAGGATTATGTAAAAAGCAAAATAAAAGACTGTTGTTAGTGCCTGAATGTCAGGTTCTCCAGTGCTTCCCTGAAATAAGCAAGAAGAATGACTGGATGCAAAATCTATTTCCAGAAAATGATAGTTCTGTTACCAGTGTAACAGCTAAGGTAGCACTGCAAATTAGCCAGTGACAGCAGACCAACGCTTGAACTAAATTCAGAACTTCTTGTCCAATTCTGCTGAAAACAAAAAAGTTCTGTGACATGGTAGAATCAGTAGCATCTTGATGTTCTTCTCATGATCACATATTTATATGCGTATTTGTGTTCACCCTGAGTGATAATGAAGATGAAATCTCAGCATAAACTGGACAGAGGACAAATAGTGTTACTGAAATAGTTTGCTTACTTTATGTCATAAACTGATCGCGGCTAACTCCATAACACTCATGGATAAAAACTGCATTTATGCAGAATGTTGTCTTTAACTTTCTGCACACCGTGCTTTTAATTACTTTTTCTGTCAGCAAGCTTAAACTCGCTACACATGCATACAGTATCTCAAAAGATTCTTGAGTACTTCTGTGGAAAATGCATACAGATCTGCAAATCAGCCCTTCCCCATAGACTGCCAGGGGCTTACACTTGAATTAAGTGTTGCTCAATCGCAAATATCCATAAATATTACATGGGAAACCACAAAGACTAAAAGTGACTGAACCAGATTTTCCTTTAAGTGAACATAATTGGAGAAACATTATAAAGCAATCAGGACTTGAGTTCTTTAATACTGCATTCAAAGGAAGTTTCCAACACACCTGAATGAAATCTTTTTAGGATGTCAGGACCCTACAATTAGGAGAAGTTTCCGAACATCTTGTGAAAATGGCCAAAGCTCTGAGCAGTTTCAGGTAACTAGGATGCAGGCCATGCCTCAGGCAGCAGGCTTGACCTGAAGAGGCCCTACCAGTCTAGCCTGTCCTGTGGCATTGTGTGCCCATGTCTTCAAGCAAGGCATTTTGGCTATGAAACCAGCAATCTCATTCCTAAACTCCTGATAGGTCATCATCATTTCCTGGGCACTACCATGCAGGTAAAAACAACTCTCAAATCTGATGACTGTACATGAAAACCATATTACCTCTCTTGAAGATATGAGGAGTCTGATAACTTCAATAAGACTATTTTGACTCCACCTAGTTTAGAATAATGTCCCAGTGTTTTCAGAAGGTGCCAGGAAATACCAAATGCAAAAGTCATCTCCAAATGACAGTCTACCCACAGGTAGCTTGGTAAACAAGCCACTTAAATGAAACTACTTCCCCAGAATAAGTCATTTATGAGTAGACCTTTAACCTGAGTCTCCAAACATTTCCCCAGTTGTTCATCTATCAAATATGTGAGTACTTCCATTAAGAGACTGATGTCTGTAAGACAGTAAGCAGATGAGTAAGTACTAACAGGATTTAAAAATTACCAAACTACAAGGTACAACTAGTAGTTACCACTTTTGAATTGCGAGCATTCAACATCTAGAGAAAACAAAATGCATTAAAATGGAATTATTCTTAGTTTTTTAAGAAGAATAGTAGAGAGAGGAGGATCTTAATTTCAAACACATAATACAGGAATTAGAGAGGATGTTAGAAGAACTTTTTACTTCCTACCCTATACATGAATAGAGTTCCCCTTCTCTCTTTTTTCTAGCACACACACATTTTAGTACCAGTTGGACCACTGTAATGTAATGGAAACAACTAATGTGGCATATTACTGAAAAACTGATTATAAAATGGCTTAAACTGTGGCCTGCACAGACCCCCAGCATTGTCTAAACTTCCTCTCCCTTTCTATTTCTGAATGCTCTGGTTTTCTACAATGTGTACTGTGCTAGTCATTTGGTCTGTATAACTTGATGAATTTTATGATAACCATCAAAACATTGTTTTTGTAGCTTTTGTTTTGGCTGATACAAATTTAAGAAGTACAGCTGATGTCTTTCTCCAGAAATATTTTCACTGTGATGTTATAGTTTAGTTTAGCTTGAGTTAATGTAAATATCCATGAACTTGGGCTTTTAGCTAATTTCTCATTAGATTAAATTGGCCAGAGTCAATATCCAGCACATATATCAAACGCCACAACCTTTCCAGCATCTTTTTTTTTTCTTTATTTTTATGTTGCAGTGTTCACTACCGTCCCAGGGAAAATCCTTGCAGCTGCTCGGCAAAAGGGGATCAGCCAGAGCCGTGTGGGCCTTGGGAAGCTGCTGTGGGACTAGGGCAGTGGCAGCTCACAGCAGCTGAAGTAAGAGTTACACCAGTTTATCTTCCAGAGAAGTTCTTGAGAAGGATTTGCTCTCCCTGTCTTTAACATTTGCTCCATCAGAACCTCAAAAACACTTTGATGACTCTTTGCATGAGCAAAAGCTTCCTAACAAAAGGTACTTAAAATCATTCTCATGGCAATGGCTTAACTCAGGTCTGGGAACCTGAGGTCAACATTTAGTTATGCTCTGTCCTTGTGTGCTGGGAACAACCCGAAATGTGACTTGTCTCTGCACTTGTAGTTACTGTTCATAGTGCTAGGCCTGGAGGTGGTCTCACATTTCATGTTGCAGGAAATGGTAGCAAGGGGGTTCTCGGATGTTCCTGCTCCTGTTTTGAACTCTTTCATGTTCAAAGATCTGATTTAAGTCAAGGTTTAAACTGTGCAGACCCTGCTATTTCAGATGGCCTCACGGTAGCTTGCAATGAGCAACTTAAATGTTTCTACTTTTTCAGATGCTATATTTGTGAGGCCGTGGAAATGGCCTCACCAAAAATAGAAAGGGTGGAATAAAAGAGTGGAATAAAATGGAATAAAAGGGCAGTCGGTACTGCAGAAGAGCAAATCAATTTTAACATATGGGGTTTGGTTTTGTGAGGTGATGTCCTCTAGGAAGGTCTGTATTCCTCAGCTCTCACTGTCTGCAGGACTGAGCCTATGATCGCCTACCATAGCTCTTCATCAGTAAAGCAGTACAATATTAGGACTTTGTTATTTGTTAAAGCATTACTCTTGTAACATTTTATTAAGATTTGATATTATTCCATCAAACAGAATGAAATTTCTTTCAGACAGAAAATATGCACAATGTCATGTGTAGAAAATGCTGAAGGATTTCAGTCTAACTCAGTAGGGACAATATTAAGACTATTTTGTCTGCTTTTTTCACTTAGTCTCTGGTATTTTGCTTTCCCCCTTTTTGTCTGAGAACTCTGGATCCTCCTCAGCTGTTTGTTATTACTTGATTTTGCATACCTGCTTTAAAATCTCTTTACAAGTCCTCCCACTTCCTCTCCCTTTTCTAAGATAGATGTTATTTTCCTCTCTGAAACTTCTTTTCAGTTAAGTTCTCCTCCTTCTTTTCCGCTGTTTTCCTTTCATTATTTATTCCTCCCGCATGGCAAGTTTGCTTTTGTTTGCACGGGAGGTGAGGAGGGGGGAGGACCGCATTGTCCATTTCTTCCAGAGCTGGGGGGAGAGGTCTGTGGTAGGATAAGGAGACAGGTCTGTCCTGTGAGCAGCTGTGCTGTGTTCAGAAGGAAGGCAAAAGAATCATCGTTATGACCATGTGGGCACTCAGGGACCTTTCCCTTTGCACAGGAAAGGATTTTTCCTTACATACCCTGTGATCTCTGACAGAAGTTCCCATGAACCATTCCCATGCAGGGGCATTTCGGTCATATCTCTTCTGAAACTTCAACGTCTTGCATCAAGGGTTAATTGGAGTAACATACACTACAACTGCCACATCCTCTTTCCATAATACAGAAAAAAATGTGTAATTCATGAACACAAAGCGATGGTATAAAATGGAGCTGCCGCTCCAGTGCTGGCATTCCCAACCACACTCAGTCCCTCAGTGATGGCTGTTTGCAGGATTGTGCCAAGGGCCCCGGGTGGCGTGGCGGGGGTTCCTCTGCCACCCCGTCCTTGCCGCAGGCCCACAGTGCTTACAGCCTGGTGCTTACAACCGGCTTAAGCCGATAAGCACTTCTGCTACCTTAACTCCTTCTCTCTGCCAAAAACCAACCTGCGGGCCAAACTGTAGGCTCAGGCGTTGTGCTTAAAATGTCATATTAGGCATTTCATTCAGCACTTTTTTGCATTGTCGCTACAATGAGAAGGCAGTAGAAGGCCATGATGGCAGAGATCAAGTTTGCCATTGTTCTTGCTTGAGAAGAGATTGTATTTGAGTACTGAGATTTGCATAAGAATTAGCCCCCTTCCTTGAATCAGCTCAGCTATTTCCAGCTCGGCGTAGCAATCTTCATTTTCTTAGTTGTAACTATGGCAATAAGATTAGATGGTATTCAGTAAAATTCATTTTACAAATTAGCATGGGAGGGTGCCTGTGACTGTGATAGAAGGAGCAATGTGAAAACATTGTGGAATGAGGTTGAAATTCAATCAGAACTCAGAATATTCCTCAAAATAACGATGCTCAAATTCATCCAGCACCATCTGGTAGTTTGTGAATGATTTACAGTTTGCCACAATAAACATGATGGGATCAGTGTGCCTGATGGGGGCTGTATTTCTTACTCAATCCCATTTTGAAAAGACTTTTTAACCCCAGTTTGAGTGGATGCTGAATTCTTTGATCTGCAACTTTTATAACAGTAGCATGCAAATCAATTTTGAGCACTTTCATTACAGAACAAATCTACCAAGCTCATTAGAGCATGGGGGGGAGAGGGGTAAAAGAAGTTTTGCTGCAGGCCTCAGGCCATGTTATAATGAGGAGAAGAATGAGCACTGTACAGAGTGCTGCCTCTCTGCCTTGCTGCTACTTGGTACAATCCTGTCAGTTTAGCAGAATGGCAGACCTTAATTTGCACACACAAAAAATGGCTTCCTCAACTTTTTGCATCATTGTAATAAATCTTGGTTTTGATCATATTTCATTACTAACGAGTCTCCTGTTTGTACGTAGCCTTAGCTGTTGCTAATGATATATGCAAACAGAGAGAAAAGGCAATTTGAGATGTGTATTTTTCAAAAGTGTAATGAATGTCTATTATCATTATTAATATTATTATTACTATTACAATTTGCATTTTCCAAAGGAAATAATTACCTTAATAGAAAAAGTTTTGCAAAAATAATTTATTTTTGAAGTATTTTTGAAGTGTTTGATGAACTGGTTCTCTCATTGATATGCTGACCAAAAAATCTCAAAATTCCAAAAAGCAAGTGAAGTCCTATTTTCCTTCTTCTAAATATAGCCTTACATAGCTTTCTTTGGTTATAGGTACATTATGTGATCAGCCCTGCAACCCTGCACAGGAAGACAGCAGGATTGCATGAAATTTCATTTCCCGACTCTATTCAAGTTCAGAAGATGCTCTTCAGTACTGCCTATGAGGCCTGGGCTAGGTGTCCACATAGAAGTGAATTGTCCTGTGGAACAAAACTTGAGGAACAAATGTTCTAACTGCATGAATAGATAAAAAGGCAGTTTTGCTTTCCCAAATATTTTCCAGCAGTCCTAGTTCAAGGCTGCCCCAGTTGTCCCACCAAAGCACATGGGCCAGCTCCTGAGATAGGGAGCAGCCTACCCTGCGCTTTGAAAAGGGAGGGGAATGACAGATGGGGTAGTCACAAGACTCTCATTTCAGTCTTGAAAGGTCATTTTCAGGTACTTTTCTCTCTCAGTGCTGAGGTCATTGCAAGGTTCTCAGCAAGAGCACCCAGCGCCAGGGTGAAGCCTCATTTCCTGAGTGACTGCTCTGGGCATCCCCAGAATAAATGAATATGCCTCTGCCTTGGTTATTGGCCTTTTTCTTTTTGCCCCTTCTAATACCTGCCTGTGAAGTTATTTAATTGTAAATCCTCATTGAAAGCCAGGAACCAGGGGCATTAGTTCAGTGGACGCATCATGCATTTTCCAAATTACATGTATTTCTTTTCAGGTAGAAATACTAACTATTGATGTGGAAATTTCCTTGCTCTCACTATGGCCTACCTGAATAATTGCTTGCTGTTCTAAATGAAAACAAATGGATGTTGGCATATAAATAATCATAACTCATTTTCTTGCCAGCAAAACATATTCAGATTGGTGGTATATAAAGTATAGTTATGCAGTGGCTCAGTAATGATCATGCTTTTTTAAATGGTTTATTGTGCAAGAAAAAACAGATTTTTAGCAGCATAAGCAAGAGCTGGCAGACACGGTTTTAAACCTTCGTACTTTTACAGGACAGGATTCAGCAGTATGGTCAGTGCTCCATGAGTCTCTGAAAAGGATCACAGATTCAATTTATGCAGGCTATGTGTTATAACAAAGGGGTATGGTACAATATGACAGTAGAATCCCAGCAACACACATACAAAATGATTAAAATCTATGTAATACTTGTGAGTTCTTGTGTAAAGTGTTGAAATGAAGTAAAACAGTGGGAAACCTGAAAACGATGACTGCAGTTTAGCAGGTGACATGGCATCACACCGGATTTCAAACGCAAAATGTGAAGTGTTCTGGAATACCTGCAAGGGCTCTTCAGTTCATGGTTAGGAGGACTCCCTTCTCAGAGCAGAATTCCCTGGACAAGGAGCTGAAGCAGAACGAGAGGGAACAAAGGCACACAAAGCTAGGTAGGGACCTTATCAGGAGAGAAACTCTTCAAGGGTCTCCTGAAGGGATATCTACTGCTTTGTTCTTATGCAGTTCAGTGATTTGCCTTGGCCTATAACCCTTGAATTTCCGCAAAAACCTCCTCTTTTGTGCAAGAGCCAGAGGTGCTGCTCCTACGCCCTTCTGGGCATCTCTTTTGTCAATAGCACACCTCCGTGAAACACCTTTTCTGATAAAAGTGTACAACAAATGTCCTCTCTTGAGCTCTCCATGCATGAAGGCCCACGTGGTGTCCCTCTTAACTTGGCACAGCAGATACCTTGTTTCTTTCTGCGAGCTGAAAAGGAGCTGAGGTGCCAAGCGGCTTGCTAGGCGAGAGTCGCCCAGCCTGGTTATGTTGAGAGAGTAGTGCTATGTTGAGAGAGAAGTTTGCTATTCATTGTGCTTTTCTGACGATGGTGGAGAGCTGGTTGCAGAAAAAGGCTATTCTGCCCAACTTGGGAGAAGTTGTAGATTACACTTACAAATAAAGAGGAAAATCAGACCCTTTTAAAGAACCAGTCTCCAGGCACCAAACTGACCAGCAGAGGTGCTGCCTACCTTTTCAAAGCGGGTGGAGAGTTCGCACACCCATTGGGTACTTTGTCATTGCTGCCCCCTTCTCTGCTTTTAATTTGTGAATGCACTAACTGTGTTTCACAGTGTCTGCCTCTGATTGAGTTGTGTAAGGGGAGCCTGTGGATAAGGTTTACTCTCCTGTTGTCCTGCCCATAGCGAGAACAATGTGGAAAATGAGTCATTACTTAGCTGACAATGAAGGAGATAGAAGCGACTGATACTTATCTCTGATTGGGAAGGCATCACTATAGTTCTTTTTACCTGAGCAACTCAAAACCTTTTCTTTAATCTGAGAGAAAGGAAGCTGTGCAGTTTCCCTGAGTGAAGGATATTTTTAGAGCCACTGAATACTGTAGGATCAGAATTTCCACCTGTCTTTGAAATGTGCTGGAGCCTTCCTGTTCTTGTGGACTAGATTTCTTTGTCTCATCATAGCCTGTCTATCGTTCTTATGCAGTGCTCATGTAATATAAGAAATGCTTGTTTAAAAGGGATGCCTGTGTGTATGGTGCAAACAATTCCTAACTTTTCTGCAAGGAGCCAATGTTTAACTCCTCCAGGGGGAAACTGGGAGGTCTATAATGCCATACGTGCTTGTGCCTGCAGTACGGTCATGAGTGAAATGAAATACCAAAACGACCATCAGCTCAAAGTTTCCTTACAGCATTTTTGGATTTGTAAGGAACTGAGATGCTAAGGTACAGAGAATAGTAAACATGTGTAGCAGAAAAGAGGAGACAATTCTGCAAAGTGTTTTGGGGTACACTCTCTCTATAAACACATTCAAGAGTTTTAATTAATGAGGAGAATTACTCAGTGTCCACTACTGTATGGATTACCCAACATCAGTACTCAACATCACTGGAGGTTTCTTCGTGTACAGTGGAATATTTGTTTGAAACAGCCAGGTCCAGTACCTTTTTGATACAGCTTATATGAAAAGAATGGCTACCTTTATCACAAAAATACGTGGTGATTGTGTTATACACCCACGGAGCACAGTGGCCGGCAGCCCCACGGCACTGGCAGTCTTTTTCCACATACCTGGGGATGGGAATCAGGATCCACCCTCTTCCATCACAGGTCATTGCTGTTATTCCTGCAGAAGTGCTCCCAATCCCCGCACAATAGCAGCTTCCTGTTGTGTGAATATACATGTGTTGCAGCGCGCACAGCTCCACAGGAGATGCGATAGGTTAATGGGGTATTGCACCATTCAGTCTTTGCTTGTTCTTTCTGGACTGCTGCTTTTTGCTGCCGAGCGGTCCTGCTGCGCCCCTTCCTGATTTAAATCGCGTTATCCCCAGCTAGGAGTCTGCTGCCTGTAAATCAACAGGAAGGCTGACACTTAATTTACAGGTATCTGGATTTGCTGACTTGTCCTATTAAGCATGTTGACTGACTGTTTTACTAATTGCAAATGCAAGAAAGTGAGAAAGAGAGACTGCAAGAGGAGTGAGCAAGTGAGCACAACCTGACAAAATCCACTCCCTGATTATCTTCAAACTTCTGGTGACTGGATATCTCTGAAATTCCTGCTTGAGAGTTTGATAGAAATTAGCTGGCAGGTTCAGAGTTGCTAGTAGGGAGGCGGTGGATACCAGGCAAGCAAGTAGGTAGTGATGATAGCAGCCAGGTTTCCTTGGAGAAACCAGCAGGGAACAAAACAACCTCAGTAAAAAGTAGCCATGGAGACTTTGACATGGCAAGCCCTTACCCTTTGCATGCTATTTCAGAAATACAATCCATAACCGCTCACAAGGTCCACGTGCCACCTATGTCCTACATAAGCCATGTGTAATGATTGTGAGGAACTTGGGACAGAGGGTTTTTATCAGTTCTGCTCCCTGCTAGAGGTAACATTTTGATCACCCTGGGCTTCATGTGGTACCAGGTTGAACATGCAACACATCCCTCACTGGAAGCAGGAGCAAACGTCAGACATAAGTTTTCATAGAGTTTGATGACATTCTGTTCTGCACTTTTGCTTTATTTTTTTGCTAATTGACATAATTTTGCTAATTGACGGGGTTGGTGGAGCAATATTTCTTACTGGGCTGTGCCTGGTCTACCTGGTGGTGGGCATTAGGATGCTAGAGAAAGAGAGTATTTTCTCGAAGAGGCAGTCAGCTCAAAGATGCTAGCCAGCCTAGAAAATTAATTCTTGCAGCAGCTTTATGTTGGCTTCTGTGCTCTGCTGAAGGAGACAGATAATACATTTTATTATAGGAGTTCTGACAGAGAAGTGTCGTGCTGTTTTTAAATATTGCAGTTTAGACATCATCCAAACGGACTGTATTTTGCTTTTGGTGAATAAAATATAATGATAGCAGAGGTGAAAGACAAAAATTTAAGCCTTCTAATCTCATCAAAAGAAAAAATATTTTTGAGCCAAAGTGTTGCCATTTGAATCTTTTTGTTGTCCTGATTTACTGAACAACTTCTCTCATCTGAAATCTCTAATGACATTAAAAATTCACAGACATATTCATAAATCAGTTGAATTCTGCAAAAAAAGACTTTGTTTTCATTTGTTTGGGAACATACTGCGGTGGAATTTCTTTAGGCATCCTCCCAGGAAGGTCTTCAGAGAACATCCCATTTTTACCAGCAAATATCTTGACCAGGTCTTGTGATCCATGGTCCAATAGAACAATAAGCTACTTGAGGGAGATGCTTCAGTTGGGCACAACTCATCCTAATTTTTCCCCCTCAGGAAAACGCCAGTTAAGCTCCAGCCTCAGAGGCAGCAAAGATGAAAAGATGGTTGGTTACAGAGGATGCAGAGATACTGGGGAAAACATCAAGCCATTTGGACAGATTGGCCTGTACCAGTAGCTGACTGTACACTTAGCTGTTTTCATTTACAACAAAAAGATCTTCAGAGATGGCCACAGTGTAAATTAATGCAGCTGTCATGTCAGTTAAATAAGGTATGTTTGCACGAAATTTGGCTATTGGAAGTGAAGCTTTCATGGAAAAACACTGGTTAGTTCTTGCCTCACTTTTTGTTGAAAGCACCTAGAAAATACTGCTGTTAACATGAGCAGAAATCTCACATTCTTGATGTTGTGTGCAGATTTGGACACATTTTATACAGGTATAAATGAGTATACATGTGTGTGGTAGAAGAGAATCAAGCTAACTCCCTCTATAGTTATTCACAGAAATGACTGTTTATTACCCATTTCTTTTGAGAAAGTGATTGATGTTTTAAGGCGAAACAGTTTTCTAGCTAAGTCCTTTTTTTTTTTTTTTTTTAACCCCTCCTCATTCACGGCTCTGAAGAATTTCTGATCCAGCCTGGCACAGATTCATATAGTTTTTCGTTTTTATGATAGGAATGGTAGGAACTGTTTTTCTTGTTTTTTTTTCTTTCTTTCTTTCTCATAATATGCAGTGTAATCAACTCTCCTTATAGTGTCCCTTCTTTCTATCTGAGATTACAGGCTAACTTAAATCCAATTTCTTTTTTTTTCCTGTAAAATAAATTTGTTTTCCAAAGGTAATGTAACAGACAGCACATTTTTGATGACTTTCCGTGAAATATGTATGCAGTGTTTGGCAGCTGTATTTGTTTCTCTTCTTCTATTCACACAGTCAGTGCAGGTAGCATACTGTGACGTCAATAGCAACATTTCTTTTCTTTGCTTTGTTTTCATATTTTGAGCCAACCCTCCGTACATCCATCTCTTATCAGATCCAGCTGATTTAGTTTTCTGAGGACAGATGAAAAACACCTAATGAACTTCCTGTCCCATTGCTTATAAAGACCATCCAATAACAATCCTTAATGTCCACTCTCAGATTTGCTTCCTCTATCATGACATGAAAGATTTCTCTGGAAGTTCCTTTGCCTTATCTCAGACTTTGAGCCATTTATCATTGACAACTATGGCTTCTTTAATCAACCAACCCTAATAGCCATTGGCACTGTTACAAGCATTAGGTATATACTTTCCATCTTAAAGTAGTTGACTTAAAGTCCTCTAATTAGGCAGAGAGAGGGACAATTTCTGTAATGAAAGAAAGGCTATTCAAAAGATTTTGAACTCATGTTGGAAGAAAAAAAAAAAAAAAAAAAAGTCATTTATCCGTTAGAAAGAGAGGATTTTCCTGACCTTGAATACCTTTGTGGGATGGTAGGGGGGGGAAGTTGCTCTCATACTATTTATCCGAACAGACCTCAAGGAACGTCTTTACAAATCTCACAGTTTTATTTATGTTAAGATAGCCTTGGCCAAGATCAGGGACCCTTTGTGCTGGATTTTCTAAAAATATGTCCAAGTGCCTGCTTGGCAGAGATTACTACCTAAGTAAGCAGGACAGGGAAAGTGTGGGAAGAAGGACACATTATGGTTATTGCTCATGCTTTACAGCTGAGGGACTGAAAGCCAAGGCGGTCTGCGCTGGATCCTTGCGTCGTGAGGATCACGCTGGCAGCAGAGCAGTCTGGCAAGCAGGTTGGTTCCCTGGCTCAGTGGCCGGGACTCCTTCCCATGAAGGGGATGCCAGGAGGCTGCAAATCTTACTGTTGAGATAAGGATGGCGGTGCTTCAGAAAGTGCGTACCTCTGTGTACCCATTTATGTAGCTTCTTGCTTTACTGGGACCTGAGAAAAGGCAGAAGAAAGTAAAAAAGAGAATAACAAAGAAATGCCTCTGGCTCTTTGTCTATGGATAATGCCGACATCAGCACCACCAGTACCTCCTTCTAACTCATCTGGCCAAGGTCCCATCACGAGGGAAGGGAGCATTAGCAGTTGAAAAGTCCTGCTACACCAGTTATATGTGGGGTAGCACTTATACCTTTAGTTTTTCTAAAACTATCTTTTTTTTCTAAACTTAGTTTTTCTAAGTCAGTTCATTTCTACTTAGCCTAGATAAATGATCGTCTTTGAATGAGGAGAGATTTGGCAGGGGGGAGAAGCACAGCTGAATCATTGTTTTTACAAAGATAAGACTTAATATATTTTTGGACTAATGTACAAAGAACTATTGTGTCCTTCTTCACTGCGCACTATTCCTATTTTTGGTGAGCAATACTTTCTTTATGCTTTGAACTTCCTTTCATATTACCCACTGCTTTTGCCTTCTTGTTTTTAAAATATTTCCTGGTCATTTCTCCCAAAATTTTCCATCTTATTACAGTTTATCTCAGTCCTGGTAGCTGGGTTCCTTATTTTCACCTACCTGGCTCATTCATTACTGTGAGCATTAAAATATTATCAAATTTAATTGTGAAATGGGATCAGGTGTGTAGAGCCTGTCTTTGTGTATGTGTTTGTATCCAATGAAGATACTAAGAAAATGTACTCTATTGCCAACTCTGTCAACACAGAGCTTAATCACATACTGTTGTTACAGCATATTATTATTTCTAAGAGACGCAAACAGATATGACCTTTATTATTCAAATTTCTACTTGATATATTTTAACATTACTGTACTTTTGGTTCATGTAAAATAGCTTTTTTTTTTTTTCTAAAATTAAACTACTTAATAACAATAATGAATGTGCACTTTAAGCTGCATGCAGCCCCGTCCCCTTACTTTCATAATGCACTAAATTGGAAGCTTTTCATGCCTTGTAATTTGGGAAAGTTATTCCTGAGCAATTGCACACACAGCCAGGCTAATCTTTCTTCCTCAGGATGGGAGATTCCTTCCTGATGCAAAACTAGGGACTATCGTTTCCTCTTCCAGGATACTTGACTTTGACTGATAGCAGCTAACCTATTCCTTAAATGTCCCCTGAAGGTGACTGTGCCAAGCGCAGGGCTGTGACCCGCCCTCACGGCACAGAGCATCCTGTGCGTAAAACTATTGTGCTGGGATTGGGTGTGCGTGGCCTCTCCGAGGGCAGGGCGGGTGTGCGAGCGCGGCTGAAGCGAGCCAGCCTCTCTCATCAAGGTTTCTGCAGGCTCCTGGCTGAGTGAGCAGGCAGGATCCAAGCACCGAACTGAAATCAAGGCAAGAAACCAGAAGTAAAGAAGGCTCTTGCAGAAAATAGATTAAGAACAGGCACTTTTTTTTTTTTTTTTTTTCTATTGACACTAGCAAAGAAACACACTGGCATAATTTGTTTGCATGGGGAATGACATGCTCTTCATGACTCAGTTCCTCACTGTTATGTGCTTTACATGGTCATTCACACCTGTGCAAACTGTCTACGAGTCTAGCAAACAGTTTTCTCAGTTTTGCCCCAATGTTAGTCCTTCCCCTTTAGTTTCTGCTCATTCTGCGACAGGAAGAAGGCCAAATCAGCCTTCCCAAAGGTGTATACGAAGACTGTTATCACATACCCCATTTTTCCTTTGGGGTGTATAATATAAAAGGTTTGCATTAATGTAATCCGAGTGAGTTGTCTCTTTATGAACAGATTCATTTGAGCCTGTGTGGCACCCCAGGGTGCTGCCCCTCTGCCTCCTGGGTCCCTGGCTCCCAGCCAGCTGCTCCCTGGCTCTGCTGAACCACTTCAGACTCCACCACTTCTCCCCCTGTCTGTCAGCTCCTCTCTTTGTCCCAGCTTGGACCCAGCACCCCCATCCAGAGTGAGTGCAGTGCTTCCCCACCACCCTGCCCCCTTGTCTGGCTCCCCATCCCCTTTCCATAGGGATGCTCCTATCCTGCTGCAGGAATCTGCAGCCTCTCACTGGCTGCTGTGGCATTGGCCTTTTTGTGCGAGCCCTGCATGCTTTGGCACCAACAGGGAGCACACTGGAGATGTTTCTTCAGCTACAGAACTTGGTCCTGCTGCCCTTGTGGCTCCCTGAACTGGGAAGGGTGGAGAAAATTCAGCATCTTCAGGCTGCAGCCATCAGCTGTGACATGTACAACTCAGGAGACTCTCAAAATCTGGCTCCCCAGCCCCCACCCATCTCTGCTGAGCATGCATAAAGTGTCATCTGCCAAAGGCTTATGACTTACAGCTCGACGTGTGATTTACATGACTGGCTGCTCAGGTCTGGTTCTGCCTGGCAAGTGCTCACCGCAGCCGGGGCCAGCCTCAGGGCTGTTCACAGGCTGAGTATCTTTGAATAAGGAATAAATCACCAGTAGCAAGCTGCCTTTTGGCTTTCACATATGTGAGGGGAGGGGAAAATGGGAATTAAATTAATAAATTACCTTGTGGTGAGTTATTTACTTAACTCTAACGAAGATCCTTAGGTGATACAAATCACCCTAATCCCATTAAGGTCAACTAATAGATTTTAAGATCAAATGAAACTTCTACCACGTAATGGGACCTCTTCTGTGACACAGGCAGGACAATTCACTCACCCTTCTATTGAGTTTAATAGAAAACATTTCTCAGCAGGGACGTTAAGGGGGTGTGAGATTTGAAATGTGTTTTCTCTGTTTTGAAAATAGTTTTTAATGTTACTGCTATGGGACATGTATATATCTCTGCATTTGTATATGTGTGTGTGTGCATGTATACACACACTGTAGGCATGTAGTAAGTTTTTTAATCCTAATTTACTTATGTCAGCTTCTAAAAAAGGGACCTTTCAATTTATTTTCAGCTATAACGTGCGAGTATGGCTGGACAACGTTCGTGTCTCCCACAGCTTGTGCCCTGGGGATTATTTTAGGTAACCACTGTCAAACCTCAGTGGGGTAGAGCATTTTCGCCAGCGATTCTTCCTCAGCAATACCAGTGAAATATACTCTAGATCAGTGGTGTGAATGGATACCAGTACTGCATAGAGCAGTGCAGAGGCAAGACCTTGCATTCCCAAGAGAGCACATCTTGTCAGAAATATAAGTGATACTATGAGACGCTTAGATTCCAGGTTTTTGTCCTTCCCTGGGTGAATACAATGGGAGCCTCAAAGAGTATGATCACGTTGCTGCGCTGAGGTCAGAGGATCAGGAGCAGCCGCCTAGTGGTGCTGGGGCAAAGGGAGCATGGGACTGCCCATGTCACAGAGAGAGCAGGTGGGATACCTAAAAGAAAAAGGGAAAGGAACATAGGTGACTACTGAGAAGTGACATACAGTGTTAAACCGGAGAACTGTGCCAGATGGGCTCGGGATTCGGCAATCCAGGACAAGAAATAGACTTAATAACAATGATGCGTTTAATTAACACAACATAGATACAAGTACAAACGAACACGAATTGGTTAGTACATGTGAATATGAAAAAGTTGCTTACTGAATAATACTTGCCAGCAGAATTACGAGACCACGCATCTCTCCAAGGTAGCAGCCTGGAGGGGCTGGCAGGCTCTCAATAACAGTGGGCATCCCCGCGGGAGACAACATTGGCCTTGATATTGGGAGTCTCCGCCCCCCAAATCTGCCATTCATATTTTATCCCCTGGGGCATCCGGTCACATAGGGCCAGTACGTGCCAGGAGGCCACCCAGGGCGAGTAAATCTCCGCCTTTCTATTATATCATCCTTCTAGGACTACACCTGCGCAAATTCCAGAAGGGGGTCTCATCCCTCAATTTGGTGGTCTCGCTTCCCTTATCCTTCTCGTTCTCACAGTGACTTTGGCCTTCAAACTTCCTTAGACAGCAGTTTGTAGTCAGGCTGGCTGCAAACCAGCCTGAACAGCAGTTCTTGTTGCTTCTGAACTAACTGCTTCTTTGTTGGTTTAGATAACATGTTGCTTTTCGTTCTTCTTCAGGGATCCGCGTATTACAACCTTCCTTTGTTAGTGGCCTCTGCTGAGCATTATCAAGGTTCAGTGTTTTTCCCTCCAAGGTCTCCATTTTGTTTTACACAATGTTTATTTATAACTCTACAGATCATAGAAATTTCCATCTCCAATACAAGGACCAACAACCAGTGCTCGCATACGTGTGAGTGATGCACTGTGAATTCTCTTTTGCTTTCTGCACTGTCTACGTGTGTGTGTATCTGTGTGTGCTTCCTAATTAGCTTATATGACAGAACACAATGTAATTAAAGTATTTTATATTAAATCTCACCATTTAAAATTGCTACAGCTGATAACCTGTTTTCCAAGTTTAGATTAATGGTGACATCTAATTGAGCTATAACTGAGCTACAGCTGGCTGTCTGTGCATCATTTTGGGAGGACTCCAGAGTCACAGAAGAGACTGATAGAGATCAGCCTGCCATGCCTGTCCTTAGTGCCTGTGTAACCTGGGAGTGTCAAATCAATCCTGCACAATTAGGCATTAATTTTGTTATTGGAAAGACTCTGTAAAGCAAAACATGTTCCCTGTGCTCCTGATAAACACGTACATAGGAAGTGCATATGTGGCAGATCATTTCAATAGGCCAATGCTTTCCTAGAGTGAACTTCCTGTTAAATATCTTGACAAAGATTTTGTCAATCTTGACAAAGGATAATTGCTTTAAAAAGTAAATCCTTGTAAGTAGGTTGTGATTCTTCATTCATGCCCCCTAATAATCATCTCCAATACAATTATACAAATGTTACCTATCCATTTGACTAAATATTTTCTCATTTTTTCCTCATTCAGATGCAAATCACCACTTGTTTGTCATAATACCTATAAAGGTGCAGTTTTACCAATGTTAATTTTTGTTCTGCAGTGCTAGGCTCCCTTTAGTGACCAGGTACTCTCCGTTTTGTTTTAACTCATGTTCTTCTGACTATAGCTTATGATCATGTTACATATGTAACATGGAGGAGATGGGGTAGGAGCGAGGTATTTTGGTTCTGGTATTGGAGTGCCCGTTGCCTCTGGCTTGGCTCAAAATGGTCCCAAATCTGCAACTTCAGCCCAAATGCCTGACCTCTGACCTTGGTGAGATTCCTTATGCTCACATTAACTGCTGCTTGTTGGACCTGAGATCGCAGTCTGCTGGGAGAAAGAGCATGTCTTCACTGTGCTGCAAAGTGCCTAGTCCACAGATGAGTGGAGTCGTTAATCATAACACTAAGCTCTGCTGAGAGAAGAAGCTGCAGACTGAAAGCTTTTTAACTTCTGAGATATTTTTTATTCACCTAGATTTTATAAATATTTTTTTCCTATAATTTAAGCCAATTTATTGTCCTACTTAATGCCCAAGTCTGTAGGTAGCATGAAAGTCTATTACGAGGTCTGTGAGAACAGCCATTCTTCCTTAATGCGCAAGTCAGGCTTTTTCCTCCTTAATGCATAAGTCAGGCTTTTTAGACCATAGTGTTCAAGTGGTTTCACAAGGAGGGAAATGCAGTCATTTAGTTCTTGGTTTCCCCATGTAAACCATACCCAACAGGATAGTACAAGGTTGGATTTTGATCAAGGGATTTTAGTGACAATATAAGCCACAAGAACAAAGCTGGTATGGTTTCAACATGCCACTAGAATCCACATCTACATAAAAGAGACACAGAGATGTTCTAATAATGCACACTAGGTGCAGCCTGTTTATGTGACTCAGAGAAGATAAAGAAGAAGAAACAAAATGGGCAGATACGACATTAGCATGCTGAAAACAGTGTGTGAGTTACATCACGTGGTTCCTTGGCTTTGTGGTTTCACACAGTGGAAGCCCCCCTAGCAGTGCTTTGAACATGCCAGAATAGCATAGTAGCTTTTCACAGGATTTTGGTTAAAATTTGATAGTTCCTATCCGAATGCACATAGTAGATATTTACAGCATTTTAGCTCCTGCTGCACATTTCCTTTCATACTCTGAAGGCCTGGTATCTCTCTGTTTAGCATTCACAGACTAAATAGCTTAAAAGATCATAACATTCAGTTTTTCCATAAGGGCTTTTTGCATTTCATTGCTTTTCTCTGTCTTTTGTTATGTATGCTATTAATAGAATTGCTACACTTCAATTAGCAATTAATAGCTAGCAGTAGCAGGATCACTTCTGCAAGCCATTTCCTTTTAGTCAATTTTTTTATTTGACTCTGTGTTAGAAAATGAGGGATTTCACTGCAGTAAACTTTCCCAGTGACACAAATATAGTCTCTTTCAAATCACTGAAGAAACCTGGTTTGCATTTGCTCATGCAAAACATTCTAGCTAGAAGCAGAAAGACTGCTTTGGAGTTAGGTTTTCCTTCTCAATAATGTCCACCACAGACATGTAGGATTTCTGACCATCAAAAGAAAAGACCACAGAAAATTCTATAAATTGTTTAGCTTCATAAATTGCCCTGTACTTCTGTTCACATTGGTAAATGGGACTACAGTACTTTCCTGATAAGTATTTTTATTTTCTATATTAGCAATACACTACTACCTAACAAAGATGTCATGAGAATGAATGGAAAACAGATAACAAGAAGACAGTTCCTCAAAATACAGGGCTTTGTCTTGAATTCTTCAATCCAGACAGATTATGCTTCTCCTCAGAATAATGACATTAGTCCTTACCATGCTTCTCCCTCCTTCTCCAGGATGTGCAACCATATCGAGGAGTTAAATTGGGGCCTAACTTTATAGTGCAGTTCTCTCATGAGTCTCAGAAGATATCTGGCAGTAGGAGCTAGTAAAGGATGGCTTACTTTTTGAATAATCAGTGCATTTCTGCTGGGTATCTAGTGACATTAAAACCATGACTACCTCCTGCAGCAAACAGAGCAAGAAGTCATTGACTCTTTGTCTTTGTGCCAAGTCATGAAGGGTAAATATTAAATTGTGTCCTCTTCTGGAGGCAGCAGAGCAGCAGGATGAAGCAATACTCATCCCAGGATATATAGCTATAGTCCATTGAAATCAAGGATAAGTGTCCAGTGACACGATAGGATGATCCACATAGGCCAGTGAAGCTGGATATAAGACGAAAGAGGGAAAGACTGGTTCAGCGGAGAGGATGAGTGTGGGAATGTTTAGGCTGGCAGTGTAGGTGAGCATGGTGGAGATCTCTAGAAGTCTGCTGTCTTCTCTCTTTCAGTGGAAAGACCAGAGAAAAACAGAAGCTGTCACACTCAGATTTCCTCAGGAGAGCAAAGGGTGTGTTTCTTCTATTTCTGTGTGTTTGATATCTTATTTTCTGTCTGCTCCTCACGCTGAACAGCCCGCCCAGGCTTCTGCAAGGCCATTTTGCTGCAGTAGAGCATTTGAAGCGGCTGTCTGTCCATCCTTCAGTCTGATCATCAGCTGGCAAAACAGGCAGACACCATGCCTCCTTCGCTTGACCACAGCCTCCCTTCCCACTATGCGGTGGCGCGGGACTCTCCACATTTCTCTTTGTACAGATGTTTGCTTCAAAACACTCTTTTTTCCTGCCTCTCAGCAAAGAGAGCAGATTTTAAGGTCTATGCTTTTGAGGTCTCGGCATCTGCCGAGGATATGCCATGTGCTGCCACCCCCATCACAGTTGATGAACAGTATCCTGAGCGGTGGTCTGACAGCAGTCACAGGGACCGGCCTTCCTCATTCACTTGTTTGCTGTCAGGGAGCAGTACGCACCGCGGTGCACCATGGAAATGCGTCACGGCTACAAGGAATGACAGAGAGCCCCACTGTGCATGACTAACTGCTGCCACACACGGAGGCCTGGCCACCCGGACCAAGGCACCATCACGGAGGGTCTCCTCATCAGCTGCCGCGGTCTGCGCCCCTGGCAGCGCTTTTGATGACCATGACGTGCAGCAAGCAAGGGGAAGTCCTAGTGAGACTGCTCTTTGGTCCTGTAGGCCGTCCAGCTCGCATCCTTGTGCTTTCAGGAGTGACTAGCTCAAGTCCTGCTCTTCACCTCCAGCTTTACACAGGTGTGACTAAAAGCCATGTTCACTTTCTGTAGAAATCTGGGCATTTGTCTTCCTTGATAAAGCACTGGAAATCCTGGGCACAAAGCTGGCAGTGTGCCTGAGCCTCGAAAAAATACGATAGAAGAAAGAATGGTGACAGGACAGTGACAAGTTTGGACATTACATTTTCCCTATATTTGAGAGTCAAATGGGGCTCTACTACTTTGAACTTCAAGATCATAAAAAAAAATAATAAGGCTCAGCATTTCTTTGGGCTTATAGCACAGAGAGACAGAGGAGGAAGAAACTAAAAAGAAAAACAGTTTTATTTCTTTTCTGTTTTACAGTTGGTCTGAATCCTGTCTGTGAAAAATGCCCCACTTTTTCTGACCTTTCCCACCATGAATTTAAAAAAATGTCGCTTCTTCACTCAGACTGAATTTATAGCAGAGCAGCTAATGCCTCAGCGGTGCATGCACAATTAAAAAAATAAGACTCACTGCTAGTAATCCGTGTAATACCGTGTGGGTGAATTTGGGTGAGCATGAAAGCGCCAGTGAACTGTTCACCTCCACAGTAAATGCAGCAAACAATCCCCTCTAAGTTCACAAACTGAATGCCGTTTTCCCATGAAGAAAAACTCTTTATCATGCAGCCTGAATGTGCCCATTAGGATGGCAAGGGAGAGTGGGCTACAGAGAAAGGGCTTTGCTGGCAGCTGTGGGACACGATGGAGCCGGCAGCCTGACGGCGGGGCTGGTCCTGTGTGCTGCTGAGGATGCACCCCTCTGCCTGGAGTCAGCTCTGCTCTCAGGGAAACCAGTGATTCTTCATTTCAGATGCTTCATTTTAGGGCAAGGGGACTGGTAGCTGCAGACGGTCTCTCTGAAAGAAGCGCAGCTTCGGCCATGTAGCTCGGAGGTGGCATCTGGACCAGTGATAGCGATCCCAGGGCAGGAGCTGTGAAAACCATGGCAAAAAATAAAATGGAGATGAGGTTGCCCCGGGGGAAGGCAGCAGTGCAGAGCTAGGGCTTGTGTCCACATGGACCTCAGCCCTCAGCTGCTGCCCACGTGAGCATGCACTGCTAAGTACACATGCCTTAGAGCAGGAGGAGCAATCCCTGATCACAGTTTTAGCCTATCTGATATAGCTGTAGATGGTCTAATTATCCACATAAATGTTTAATTACTTTGTGAATCCTGCTAAGTCCCTGACCACAATGAGACTAGTGATTTGTGGATTGCAGGAGGGCTCGCTAAGGGATAGAGTACCTCCTGGTGCACACACCTCCATGGGAATTTCAATTTGCTCTGTCAGAGGTGGTAGAACTCTTGCTCCTTCATAATCCTTCTGGATGTTTTCTCTATAGAGCTTTGTCTACCACAGTTTCTGTATGTAGTGGTTACTGGGAAATTGTCCTGTGATTTTGAAAGGTTTTCAGTTTTAACGATTTTGAGGGTGAGAGGGGTATGGGTTTGTCTTTCCTCTTAAAAGGAGTGGTGGTGAGAGGGGAGAAATGGCCCTGGATCTTTTGGCAGAGACCCTTAACACATCTGCAATGATGGGATGATGCAACAAGCAGATTAGCAGAATGCTTGCAAAGTGAAAATGAAACCAATTTCAGAGCACTAAGGATAGCTGTACACTGTGCTTGACTAAAACCACTTTGCAATGCTGACATCATCAAAGGAACCTTAAAGCCCCTATGTGGATAAAAAGGTGCCTGTGGGGGCAGGGCCCGCTTTGAGGACTCACAGTCTTCTCAACTGCTGAAAGTTGGCACTGTTGGGATGTCCCTACTGCTTTGGCTTGGCTGAGGTGCTCAAGTCTACCTGGTCGGGCACAGCAGGGCGGCATCACCGAATGTCTTGTACAAACTGACATGTTGAGGATCAGTGCCCCAACAGCTGTCTCTTGCACCAACCAGTGCAGATCAGCAGTGGAAGAGAGGAAAAGCAAGAATTTTTGTGAAACATTGTTATCACCAGTTGACAACTCTCCACCAAAACCTAGGCTCAGAGGGGTAGATATCACAAAGCAGTCTCAGGTCATCTCTGATGGGGCTTGTGACTGTTGTTTGCCTTATAGCTTTGATGTGCTGGAACTTGCCAAGTGGGTCAGCGCTCACCAAACAGCAGGATGGAGTCTCATTACATTCTCTCTACCAGCAGTCTCCTGAGGAAAACCTCATTCATAACACGGCATGACACAGAGAGCTTCATGAAAAAAAAAAAGAGAAAGGAAGAAAAGGCAAATCCTTCTTGAATGCCTGTGTCTGAACTGCCATGTCTCTTCCTCACTGTGCTCTCCCACAGCCGGAATTTCAAGAAACTCTGTTACATAAAATGCAGTAGCTGTGTCTCCCTCACCTTGTGACCAAGAGGAATAACAATAATAGGTGAGGAAAAACTTCAGTGGGATAAACTTAGCTCTGCATGGAGACCTTTCAGTGGAATATCTTTATCAGCCTCTAACTAGCTCTGCTTTCTGAGCGCTCGAGCAGCCCTTGTGCCACTTGCTGTTGCAGAGGAGCTTGGCCACGGAGGCAGATGCTTTAGCCACTGCTTCCCATTGTGTCTCAACCTCCCGCTGTTCTGCTACATCTCGGAGCTGGCCAACAGCACATTTGTTTCACTTCAAATTCTTGCACAGCAAACACAAGAAAGACGCCTGATTCTTGGAATGGGGAGAATGGAGAGCAAAAGGTCACTGGCTGAACGCAGCTACCCCGCAAATTAATGATCTGCCCAGGATCCTCATCAAGTTCCCTTTGCCCGTGCTTGGTATCCTCGTGCAATAAACTGCTTGCATGTGGACCCTGCTACCTGCAGCAGTGGGTACTTAGCACCCATGTGGCATGTGCATGTGGCATCCTGCTGCAGCCAGTCCAGTTGGACGTATCCTGGTAGAGAGATCTCCCAGTGAGGGAAATGCAGGAAAGGCATAGCCATATTTGAAGGGTTTCTCGGGCATGGGGAAGGGGCAGTGAGCTGTAGCTCTACGGACACCATCCACTTCATTTCCCATAAGAAGTCCTGAGCATCTCTTTGCCTCCTACACAGTGCTACGGGCACCAGGCTGCCACCTTAGGCTTTACAAGCATCATGTCCATGAGGCTGAGGAGCTCTCATTTTCCTTCCTGACAAATGGTAGTCAGGTTCACTCCCGTTTTGCACAGGCTTTGGTCTTTGCATGCCAGGCATGAAATGGCGTGGTAGAAATGGCCTTACAGTATATGGGCAGGCTTGAAATGGCCAGGCATGAAATGGCCAGGCATGAAATGGCCTTAACAGAATATAAGAATATAAGTGTGACCTGAGTGCCTGTGCCTTTTGGAGCAAGGGGGGACTCCAGAGGTCAAGACAAAAGGCAGCAGGAGATGGCAATCTCATGCTTATCTATCTCCTTAATTTGTCTTTCATCATTTTAGTTCAGCAAGTTGCACAGAAGGCACTGTAACCTTGTTCCCATGACATTTCATCACGAGAATGAGTGTAGCCATGGACAAAACAAGTGGAAAATCACTTTGGGAGTCAGTGATGAGCTAACTTATTCAAAATCTTCCCTTGTTCAAGACTCAGAAACATTCTCCCTGCAAATGTGTTTCAGGAGCTAGCTAAAAAGCAGAGGCTCTGATGATAATTAGACCTCTGACAATTGCAATGGGTCGAAGAACAGACCTGTTGTATTGGTGTCGAATGCAGTTTTACCAGCCCATTATTTTGTTCTGTTTTTTAATCATCTTGCCTGAAGGCTCATGTCAGTTCTACCTTGTTACTTACCCCTCTCTCTCTTGACCTGCTAAAATGAAACACAGAACACTAGTAATGTATTAAAAAAAAAGATGAAGCATTAGGCATTGCTCAAAATTTAATGGGGAAAACTTTCATAAAATGTCACACAACACATCAAAACTATATTAAACACTTTCTGTAAAACACAGCCAAACTACTACAAACCTCCATATTCTTTATGAAAAATCAGTCTCTTTCATCATCTTCTGAGACTCAGTAGAATAATATAAATTTTGGTTGAGAGTGGATTTCTTCAGAGGCATGTTATTTTCCTGCCGGGAAAATGAAAAAAATATATATGTGTGTAAAAAGGAAGAAAGAGTAAGCAGGCTGCACCATGTGAAGGTTGTTTTCAGTTCACCTCTGTATTATTCCTAATTAACTAATTATTTTTTAGCACTTCGAAACTTTTAAATGGTATCTTTCTTCTGGATACCTGAATGTCTCACAATGATTATACTAGGACTGACCAACTTAGAGAGATGACTTTCAAAGCTGCAGGAAGAACATGAATGCCAAATTCTTATTCAAGTTAGTCAAAGACTTGCTGGTTTTAAAAGACCTATCCTAAGTGTTTAAAGTTGGGCACCAATGCTACATTATATCTCATTTATATGGTGATATAAGTGGTGACTTCAGTGCTAAGCTTTTGATTTGTATTTTTCTTCCATGCTTAAGGTGTTTATTTGGAAGGTTAAACATATATTTGAGTCTGTTACTGAGTTTTCCAATATGAATGCTTTGTTCTTGTTACCAGTAAATGACATGCATACACACACTCAAGTCTGGGTGTAATGGCAGTTGCTAAATACAAACTGGCCAGAAGGACAGCTCACATTCCTTGAGTTTGCCAAGTCTCGGAGCTGCAAGCAACCTCGAGAGCGGAGTAGCCATGCAGGAACTTACTGGTTTAAGTCTTCAGCAGTCACAGAACCCCAATCCACTGTGATGGACACAGTAAAAGAACACCTGTGTTACAGATCTTTTGGGATTTTATAGACTGGAAGGTTTGAAAGTGAGTTTCGGTGGCAAGCAGCAATGCACCTAAAGCAATATGCCAGTGCTGAGCAGCTGCGAACGTGGCTACCTGAACCTTCCTTTTACTTTCTAAGAGTAGTACTAATGAAAGCGCTTAATTGTACCCTGGCTTTGATACTTCTGTTAAACTTAACAATTAAGCAGGCCTTATTTGACTGAGAAACAGCTTTTGAACAAATTAGATTGTTTATACGTGTCATATGTTCCAGCCAGAGAATGGCAATGAATCCATTACTAATGAGAGACAGTCTTTGACTAAACTTAATCTTTGGACTGATTTACTCCTGGGTGTCTCTCATCAGCTTTTTTTTTTTCTTTTTATCTATAATGAACTTCCGCTTGTTCGTTTTATCCCCACCCCAGGCTTCTTTCTTATCTGGGAAAGCAAAATCATAACATCACTAAGTCACCTGGGAAATCATCTGATGCAAACTCAAACAAACTGAACATTATGAGATGTATTGTCTACTTGGTCTCTTCAGTTATTCATAAAGGCTCATATTAATTTATCTTTAAGACAAGAATGTAAGGTTCATATTCCCTGAAAAATATATATATATGTAAGAATAAACCACTTCACCACCATGCTGGATTTTTTTATGGAAAGCCCTAAGGAGAAGGGGTGAAGATTTCCTCTTAGTCTGATATTATTATTTCATGCTGCTCAACTAGCAGTAAGTAATAGAGGTTCTTTTTATTCCCACACTGGTGTCTTCTTTAAAGAAGAACATCCTGTGGTGAAGTGTTGCACTTTGTTCTGCCTGATATAAATAACTGTATTAGGTTAATATGATTAAGGCTAATGAGACACTGAACCTCATCCAAAAAATTTGTCATTAAAGCACATTTACCACTGATGAATTAATTAGCAAAATACAAATCAGCTTTTATGCAGGATATATGCCAGGGTTAGTCCAAAAATGCCAGTATCTAAGCATTTTCTCTGGGATAGCTTCAGCTTATAAATCCAGGAAGAGGCTAAAAGGACAAGTATGCTGCTAATGTAGACACTGGCACTGATACTCAGAACCTTGAGATCAAAATTGGGCACAGAGGGAAGAGAGCAGGGAGCCTTTTTAGCTTAGGGGAGTGTTTCTGCCTGTTTCCACCTTCCAAGTTAGAGTTTAGGAGCAAAGAGAAGAGGAATGCTTTGGCAAGGAGATTTTGGGAATAGCAAAGTGTACTTCTGGAGGTGTGGTTTCCCTCTGGCATGCACACGTGCCTCTGAAAAATGAAGGAGTTTCATCTCTCTTAAAGCAAGTTCCAGTTTCATTTCAGCTGCCAGAGAGAACTGCAACAGAAAGTGAGAGATCACTTCAATTTAAGGTGAAATTAAGCAAAACGATTACCTGGTGTGACCTCGCCTGTGGAACTGCCTCTCTGTGACACCCACTCTTTTACAGCTTCCATTTCCATTAACTCCGAAGCTCCATACTGGGCTAAGGCAACCACTTTTGACTCCATTCCACTTCTAGGCAAATTGTGCTAACCAACAGTGCTTTTTTATTTTTACTTATCCCTATTATTCTTTTTCTGCCTGTCACCCACAGCTTGTATCTCACTGCAACAGTACTGACCTCAATTCAGCAGTGAGAAGGATGCCTACTGCCTCCCAGGGAGTCTGGAAAACTCAAACGATTCATCTACCACCACTTTTGTAGTGCACTTAGCTGACAACTACTCTTGGTTTTAAATTATTATGTAGCCTTCTTGAAACCCACCTCTTCCAAGGGACTGAAGGAGCAGACTTGCCATAGGATTGGACTAACTGTGGACCAGCAACCTTGATTTTCTGTAGGTGCCGTGTGAAGTTCCATGGTGTTTGCTCAGTGACTGGTTTGGTAATATCTTGGTGCTCATCAGAGGGATATGGTTTCTTGTAAAGAAAGAGAAGTGGGTGAATATCACCCACATCAGAAAGGTCATATTCTCACAGAGGAAATAATCTGATTGAGTTGCTTGGGGGCTTACTAAGGAAATGTTCCACAAATCAACTTTAAAAAGTCACTGATAAAGATGTATCAGTTTCTGCTTAATTATTTATTCATGCAGTATGTAAAACTACTTATCTGTCAGTACTAACCCATGTAGCACTACCTGCACTTTTCTGATAGCTAAATATTTGTTCTTATTTAATATATTAAGCACATATAGTTCTATGGTAGAGAGGCTAAAGTAGAGAGAGTTTATATTGTGTAATGAGACAGCAGATCCTGTTCTTGCTTTGCCCAGAGGAAAGCTGCAGGCTCCCAGCACAGCCTGTTGTGCAGCACCGTCTCTGGGCATCAGCTCAGACCTGGGCCTGCAGATGCACACAGTGGAAGGGCAGGGGCACCGAGTGCTCCCTGCCTGCTCTGTAATCACACCTCTGCTGCAGGCAGCATTAGAAATTGTCTTCGTCAAAGGAAGAGATGTTGGCCAAGACCGTGATGCTGTCACCAGTGCATTTGGAAAGAGTGGTGTCCTTGTTCTCTGGTACCTAACCAAGCTGGCATGTGAGTGAGCGGTCAGGAGCTTAGCATAGGCTCCGGTTTCCCATGCAGGAGATCCCAGAGATGGGAACAGCAATCACAATGCACTTACAGAGACAGAACTTCTATGTAATTCATTTGCAGGGTAGGACAGCACACATACCCCTTGCCCTCTTAAGGTGATTTTTGTTTCTAAAATGAATGCTTAGAATTTGATGCGGGCTACTGTAAGAGTTCATGGTCTCCTTCAGTTCATGTGCAATCATATTTTATCATTGCTGTGCTTACTTAAAGAGAGACAGCAAAGGCCAAAACTCTCTGAATATTTGAACACCATGTACTTATTATATTTTAACATTAGGAACCACATGATCAAGAACCACTTTAAACCATAGCTGCAAGTATAAACCATGAATTTGCATGTGATTACATATGTAAATGGTAACATGTGAATGCAAAATCAGTCATTACATATGCAAACATATAGAGCTGTGATCAGCACTGACAGAGGTCTGGAAGATGTCATATGTCTGCTCCTGCCCTGCTGTGCTGGCGAATTAGGACCTGGGCCAGTGAAATCATTCTCTCGATTATAATTTCTCAATTATAATAAAATGTATTATAATTACCTGATGAATCTTGATGTATAAGGTGTGTTTACCTGTGATGTCTGGCTCCTATTTTACTTCCTGCTAGAAAGCAAATGGTGGTTGCAGTATTACTGATAGGTTTATTTCCAATGCACCCCTCTCTTTTATGTTTTCTTCTTTATTTCTCTTACATTGTGTTTTTCTTTTTTTTTTTCTCTCTCTTTTTTTTTTCCAAAACAACCCTCTAGAAGAAAACTAAGTCCAGAGTTTCTGGTCCTGAGGGCCTATATTTAGACTTCTGTAATCAGATTTATGGTACATAAGCAAATAGTTTAATCATCAAAGCTGTTGAGAACCCATAATTATCATCAACTTCAGTGTATAACTAGTTTCCCCAAATCAAGAGCTGCACGGGCTGGTTTTGAAAATATGCAGACCAGCGAGCCTCTGTTTTTAAAAACATGATCTTTGTGGCTTGCCTGTGAAATCCATGTCAATCTTACAACAGAGGAATTCCTAGCTTCAAGGCCTGCGATTAATCCATTAGCTGCTATAGACTTTCATGAATGCAAAGGTAATTCCTTCATTAGATTTTGTCTTGTTTTAACAGGTAATTCATTAGTTTGCTAGAGTATACGGCTCTGGACCAAACTTCTTTTATGGCACAAAAACCTACAACCCTCAAATCAATCTTACAAATTAGTTCCCTGTTAAGTGATAATTGTAAACTCTTAAATACCTAATTTATCATCTGTGAGATGTTCTAGCAAAGCGCATATTTTCTCATCTGTAGGAAACCCCTTTCATATGTCAGAACTAAATGAAGGTGAGAGAACGAGAAGTGCTAACGAAGACGGTCCCAAGACATATAACCACTGTATAAACTTTTAAAGGAATAAAACTGATTTTTGCATATTTCCCCACAATGAGCACAGTTTTGCAGTTGGCAGAGGCACTAACTGGTCACAGCAGATGACTCTGTTGGGGCTATTCTTTTTCCAGGCAATATGAGGTCTGATGTTCGGCTTCCCTTTTCTGCTCCAAGTGCTATGTGGCTCAGAAGGTTTTCCTCATTACTCACTTCTTACTGCTGCCTTTTTACTGTGCTGGTCCTGTTCCCCCCTCAAGACTCCCCGAAACGCCTGCATGGTGCCGCTGGCTAGAGCTGTGGTCCGTCGATTCTCTGCAAGGACACCTTCCAGGTGTTCTTTTATTCAAAGGCTTGTGGGGAGAGGCACCAGAGCGAAGTCAGAAAAGTGAGGACTTTCCAGCTGCTGTCACTGCTGGACGTGGCAATCTGAGAGCCTGCGGAAAGCGCTGCCTGAGATAATTGTGCAAAAAGGGAGAAGGAAAAGATATTCATTTGACACTGGTTAATGCTTTGAAAAGAGTCTTTTCCTGAAGGTGTAAATTGAGGGGATAGTACCCATTAACAATAGTGCTCTTGCTAATGAAAAAGATTATGTATCTGGATTCCAGGGTTTGTTGTGCCACTGTTTTGACAGCCTGTGATGTATCTAAGTGCTTTTCCAATATTCCCGTGTATTGAATGAGGCTGGTGTTCATTAACTAGCCTTTGGCTTTGGAGTTGGTTCTCAGCTTAATTAATGTATTTAGGCAGTTGAGGTTTGCATTTACATGAAAATGAGTTGTGCACACGGCCTGTGGGACATCCACGGGTGACTCCCGATGTTCAGCTGGGGATGTAGCTGGGAATGGATGCGGCTCGTGAAAAAATCCAAGAAAAAATCTCCCCCATTGAGGGTCTCCTAAAACAATGAAAACCAATAGAATTAGTAAATACAAAAATAGGAAGCACAGAACAAATAATTGCCGGAAACATGACAGCGATGGCTATTTTAAGCAGGAGTTTTTCCTGAAATTTCATCTTTATTAGCCATTTCATTACTTTAATGCTTTTAAAGCTTGTAGTTAATTAGCTGTGGCTGGTCAGAAAATATTCAGAAAAATGCTTTGAACAGTGCTGCTGTATCCTCAGAACTAGCAGAGGACCAAAACTTGCCAACAGGCTTCTTGAATCAGCCTGCACAGGCTGATAAGCTTCCACAGAAAGGGATTATGTATTAGATACAGTACAGAATGACAAAATGAAATTGCCATACAGGGTGCACAGTGCAGCAATATGGGAAAGGAACTGGAGCCTATGCATGATGATGACACACTGGTTTATGCGGATGTTTATCACTAAAAGTGTTCTCAGAGCCTCTTACCCACACGAGGAGAGAAAGGGAGCAGGAACGGACCACACACAGACCAGGCTTGGATAAGGAGTTGGGTCATTTTTCAAGCCTTTCCTCACATTCACTTTTGAGCATTCATACTTCCAGCTAATCTGTTGTTTGCTGCCTTATATTAATGAATAATTTGCTTTAATAAAAAGCTGTTCAACAACTAAGAAAGAACCCTGCACCGAGAGGCAATGTTAAGGGAGCTTTGTCAGGAAGAAAAAAAGGGCTATTGTGCAAAGTAAGGGTTTTGTGTGTGTGTGTGTGTGTGTTTTTATGAATAGATTTCAAAATTGAGATCTGCAGGCTCAAGCAATTTCACATTTCTGGCTTATCCCACTATGTAATCAATTTTCGTATCAAAATATATACCTTGAAAAGCATGAGAACTCAATACATGACTGGGTGCCTGGTATATGTGTGAAGTCTATCTCTTGATATAAATTTAGGGAAGGCATTATATAAATAAAAGTAAGCAAAGAAATATTCATGCTTTGCTGAGATGAAGGAAATTCATCATGAAAAATTTATGCTGATTCAGGATATGCACTGGACCAAATGTATTGAGATGAGAGGGAAAAGATTTTTTTTTTCTTAAAATAGAGTTATACACCAGCTGATTTATTTCCTTTCTCTCTCACTCTTTCCCTTTTATTTACATTTTCCTGGGCTGAATGGCAGAGCATTGAGCAGTGAAAGCATATGATTGGGCCATGAGCTTGAGCTGCCTCAGCTGACAGCATTGGTTGGGTCACGAGCTTGAGCTGTCTCATTTGACTCAGTTGGTCTGTGAAGAGCTGCACACAGGTGGCTGTGAAGGCCACCTCCAGCCACCACCACTCTCCCTAGGTGCTGCGTGACAGCACAGCATCCAAAAACTGGCAGGGCTCACGGGAAGGCAAACGTGTGAAAAAAATGAGAGTTCCTCAAAGGGAAAAGCCCCTTGGGGACCTTCCTTACCTAGGTGGGTGCCTGAGGTGACCCGCAAGGATGCCTTGTTTCTCCAGGAAGGGTGTGTGGCAATCAGAGCAGCCCAGACTTGGGGACTCTCTGTTCACAGTGTCTCCAGACGCTCTCCAGAGAATTCCTCCCCAGCACCATGTCCCCCCTCTCATGGTGTGTGGATGTGAAAATTGTCTGAGCAAGGAGCTGCTCAGCATGCCTTCCCGGGATCTCCAGCCAAGCGGATTCACGGCTGCATTGGGAGTCCCTCTGTGCGAGTGAGAAAACAGCTGGGGATCTTTGCTTCTGTGCTGAGATGGGTGGGTGCTAAAAATACAAAAGGTTTTGTATCTAGGCCATCACATGTCCAAGTGAAAGCTCAGAGAAGGAAGATTTAGAGACTCGTATTGAATACGTCAGTAGTGGACAGTGGATGAAATCCAATTTTTCTAGGTACAAGCAAAATAAATTTGAGCTCAGATCTCCTACAGCCTTTCATTAGAAGTCAACATTTAAATATGTGTGATGATCAGGATTTCTGCAACTGAGGCTAAAAGATTTGATAGTCTTAGGTAAGAAAAATGTGCTGTGGGATAATGAGCAGTATTTTTGTGTGCGAATAAGCATCAGCTTTTTTTTCTTAAGGCCTATTAATATTTTTTTATATGAAGTTGGACATATGCTGCAATAAATACGCACAAGTTATTCTTTAAGATAAAACTTCTGCATGATCCTGATGGCGTATAAAATCTTCTGAAACTGTGAATACAGTTTCACAAGCACATCTGTGTATCTGTAAGTGATTGATCTGATTCGGTGATAGGTCTCAGGAACTGGAGATAAGTCATTCAGCTTCTTCACTTGGCAAGACTAATGTCGCCTTTTAGGGCAGAGAAAGGATATTTAACACCAGTTCTCCCCCGCGAGGAAGAGGCCACAAGTTCAAATGCTGGGGCAGTATTTCAGCTTGGACATTGATCTAGAATGTGAGGGTCTACAGAAAACAGAAATACACACACAGATGAACATTTATTTGGCTTAAGGAAAGAATGTGAGCAAAACCTCTCTCTGCTAGCTGGACAATAAGGTTTAGATTTCTTTCTTCCCCTGGGCAGGAAAGCAATTCAGCTATTCTGAAATTTTCAATTCATTAAAATACAATGGTTTTATGGTGGGAAAATTGGACAGGGGGCTACAATTTCATTTATTCTGGTCTTTCTCTGCGTTCCCAAAGATATCATGCCCCTACAAAATATGGAGGAGTACATCAGATCCTTACCTTTTTAATAAAGTTCAGATCAAATTAGGGAACACATGACCATATTTAGACTAATCAAGACCAGAAGTGTGTGTGGAGGGTGGGGGGAGGGATCATCCCAGAGGCACTGTGAGTACAAACCGTGTTTTGCCCTTAGATACTGCTTGGAGCTCACCACCAGACCCATTTTTATCAAGGTTGCGAAATGGCCAGGAGTTACCACTGGCTGAAGCCACCATTGAAGCTACCAGCACAGAGCATGCCAAGCTTGGAGATACAAGCCCAGAGGAACTTTCTTAATTCACCGTCCTTGCTCCTGTTGGCTCTCATAGCCCTTCAGAAACACCTAGGCTGTAAGAAACAGGAAATTGGATGAAGGTAGGAAATAAGGAGAAGGTGGAAACGTGTTTCTGGCTGCTAGCTCTATGCTCAGCACAGCCCAGTTGGCAGGAGGAGGGCTCTGCAAGGAAAAGCAGGGGCATGACAGGAACTAGGGGACCTGAACTGTTTGGAGAACAGCTAGGACAGATTGCAAAGTACCCAGCTGGGTCACAGAAGCAATCCTGGGGGCCATTGTTTACTGATACTTGGACGGCGACTTATCCTATTTTCAGAAATACTTAGATGCCTACATCTGTGGCTTCATCCTGAATAGGCAAGAGGGACCAACGACAGCAAAGAGATGAATTTAGTGTGAAAAAAGTTAATCAACTTTGGTTTTGCTCCTTTGTTTTAGGAATGATTTATTTCAAACTTTACTTCATTTTGTTGGTTCACCTGACTAGTTTTAACTGGTTTTCACGATGATGGTGATGATGTTGATTGTTTTCCAAACCCAAACACAGCATCGGTTTTATTTCCCATCTGTTTGTCATTATTTATTGGGTCCATTAAAGGGAACACTGCGGTAATTAATGGGAGAGCAGGAATTGAGATTTGGAAACCTGAGCACTCCTATCAGCAAATAATTTCAAGCACATTTACAGTGCTGTGCCCTTGCCAGCTTTCCTCAGAGCGGCTGTATGTCACTGTGTGATTACAGCAAGCCACTCTGCTGGAAATAGACAAAGAGAGAACAGTTCCCCCAAATCTCTTAGAGCTTCCCTCAAAATTAAGACAAATCATCTGCTTGATATAAGAACAGACAGAAGGATGGTTCTCATGTCCCACCAAACCAATGAGTTGACCATGTTTTCACCTCTCCTCTTTAGCCAAGCAGTCTAAATTCATGATCATTAGCACACAGGTGCTCAGTGTTTCCAGCAGTCAAGTGACAAGAGAGTTGTCTTTGTCTCGTGGCAGGATTTTTACTTTGTGATTTGATGTAGTAGGTTCAGTCATTTCTTGAGCACAAAGGATTCCCATGGCTGTTTCCAGAGAAACCATTTGGATGGGAATGGGGCAACGTTTTCTCCTGTCTTTCTGCCAAGTCTCTGGCTTCAAAGAATTGGCTTTTAGGATTTCCCATAAAAAGCTGAAGGAGCAGGAAAAATAAAGATTAACACAACAATTACGGCAGAAAATAATCCCCCTGCAACAGCAGCAATGGAACTTCCTGATTTTACTTTGCAACTTTGGCCTCAGATATTGGAGCTAGGAATTAACCCTTACACTGCTTCACCGCTGTTACCATTTCTTATTTGTGCTGCTGTTGTGCCTAAAGGCTCCCACCAGCAACTGAAGATCTTTTGTACCAAATGATGCATATGTATGATATGTAAAGACAGCCCTAGACCCTAAGAACTTAACAGGATTAAAAAGTTCGATAGTGCACCCATTTTTGTTTTTGCACTGAGATATATTCCATGTGTTGTTACACTGGTGTTATACCTATAACTAAGCTAATAAGTGGACAAAGGGAAACTGCTAAAGTTCTCTTTTCTGTGCTTTGTCTCTGCACACAACCAATTAGTTCATAGCAATGGCTCTTCTGCCCTGGCACCATTGCAGCCCTACTACTGTCTCTACAGTTAAAAAAGGTGTCCCCCTACTGCACCTCTGCCTGATGGGCAGGACAAAAGTAACAACCTTGAACCTGGAGGCCCGTGGACCTCCCATTCAGCTTTTTTTCTGGCCTGTCTTCTGATCTTGTTCCTCATGCTGGGTAGCATCTGCTGCTCAGATATTTACTTTGTAAGAGCAGTATAGTCTGCTCTTTCTTTATTCTTATTTCATTTGGGAGAAGAGCAACGGCTGCAAAAATCTGTCTTTGAAATTGTGTATGACAGCTTATCATGATCATCATTGTTATCCTGTCACAGAAAATACAGTAGCTGCAGTTCCAATAGAAGAGTATCAGACCTGGCCCGATTCTGATCTAAATTACATGGTATAGATACTGAGCCCTTTTTCAGCCTCCCTGATTTATTGTAACACAATCGAGTCCAAACTAGGTCTTTCCATTTAATCTGCAGATTAATATTTTATTCATATTTAGAAACACTGCCAAAATGGGCCAAGATATTAATAGAAAGAGACCAACGCAACACAGAAGTAGGTTGTTTTCCAAATCTGCTACCCAGAAATCTGCTACAGACTGACTGCAGATTATTGAAGCAACATATGAAATAGTAATAGGTTCAGATGCCTTGGATGAAGTTTACAGTATAAATGTTTATTAAAAGATTTGGGTCAAGCATAAAGTAGGACCTTACAGAGGTTTCTGAAGTAAAGAGCCAGTGTTTGCATAAGTCTTTAGAAACCTGTTTTCATCCATAGGCAGTGGTAGGAACTGTTCCTTCAGTGACAGTCCTGGGCTGGCTAGCATGGAGAAACCAAGATTGTTCACTGGGATTTCGTCTTCTCTATTATTTCTTCACTAAAGACTCCTTTTTTTTCCTATTTAATTTCCAAAGGCAGGGATGGATGTCTACAAAACCACTCCTTATACAAAAACATATCAAATTCTAGTCAGAACTCATGACTGGAAAGGCAAGAAACCAGTTTCAGAAGTATAAGCAGTATGGCTGTGTGCCTCTCTCCCATGTGGTCAGTATGAAAAATTGCTGAAGAACCTGATCTCAGTGCTTTTTTTGTTCGATTTCTCTCTCACAGATCAGTAGGTTAGTACAGCTGATCCCTGCTCTGGGCTTAGTCATGAGCTTTTCTGAGATGTTCACCAAAACTTCAAACCAGCTTTAAACAGAATCAGGTTTTGTGTTGTGGCCTCTAAGTTTTTTTTGTGTCTGGCCTGTCCTCCCCTGGCCACCTCCACTAACACCTGGCCACCTCCAAATGGGGCCTGCAAAGACAAATCCAGAGGGCTGCGGTGTCAGCCCTGCGAGCAAGAAGGTCCCAAGGGTAACCAGTGGGGAAAACTAACAGTAGGTTAACATATATACTACTTTTTTTGTGGGACTTAAGTGTCTTAGCCAGCATTACCAGGCAGTAGTATTCCTGCACCCAGACTCTGCATCTTCTGAACGCAGTGGTACTGAAGCTCCTGCTTTGGGGAAAGGAGTCAGGCTCACTCTTTTCCTTCAAAGATTAGGCAGCAAAGGAGAAGGAAGAGGTGCCTCCTAACATGCCATTAGGTGCAGGAAGGGGAACATGCAGTCAGTTTCTCCCCTACTCCCAGAGAATGCCTTATGTCCCATTAGGCTTCAAGATTTTCTGCACTGGGAGAAGGATATTCTCAACCCTGCCCACTGGAAATGAGCCCAACATGCCTGAGCATGGGGGTGACTGAAAACAAGATTTCATAATGAGAGATGTTGGGGATATTGCTAATGAGCCTTGGTAATGCTTCTGCTTGTACTTGCTGTGACTTTCTTCCTCGCAGCCCCCCACAACGCCTTGATCTTTCTATTATTCCTAAAGAAACAAGTAATACTTATGATGCAGTAATGGTGCCAGAAGGATGGAACTGGAATTGCAGAAAATAAAGCTCCTTTTGTAGAAGGATTTATTGAAAACAACCTTTTCTTTTTTTGAGAGGCAAGGGAAAGTAATTATTATTTTTAGTATCTTGTCAATTTTCTTTTCCTTTGAAAGCACTTGTAAGCATGAGGCCAATAACCAATGAGTCATTTGTGGACAAAGATGCTTTGCAATGATACCTGCAATTATGTGCAAATGTACACGCTTGTCCACAGATACTGCATCTGATTATCAAGGCCTCAGATCACAAATTTCCTTAAAGTTGTCATCCAGCCCTTTCCAGCTAGTGATTCCAATATGCTTTCCAGAATAAAACTGTTTTGCAGGATCCTAACTCACAAAACAGTCCCACCAGCAGCAACTCAGAGTCTAAATTTCATGGAAAAAAATACAACAAAAACTGTTCCCAGAGGCATAGTGCCTTATGCTCAGAAACTGTGCAGATGAGTTTATAACCCTTAGGAGAAAGATGAGATGAATGACCAGACAAAGCCCATCAGTAGTAGTGATGCTTTTCCAAGGCAGGAACTTCAAGAATTAATTTCCTTTTTAGTCCTCAACCTCTTCCTCCATTCTTTTTGTCATTGATGAATTTGTTACCATGCCACGTTTCCTAAACATGACATCAGATGGTATCATGAAGCGAGAGAATAATTTTTTTAGAGAGAAATCTAACAGGAACCACAACAATATAGGGAATGGGAAAGAGCTACTGCTGCAAGGTTAAATGCCCATTTAAAAATCTCATTACCAATTGTCCTTTACCGTCCTGCTCCCCTTCATTGTGTGAGTTGTTTGTAGCATGGCAGCCTTCCAAAGCCGTTTTTCAGATGCTTTGCAGCAGATGTGATAATTACAAGATGCACCATCATAGGATTCTGGCATTTATCTGTTTGCCTCGATTTCATTTTTACTACCTTTCCTTTAAAGGCAGCATGGATTGAGGCCATAAACTGTCAAATTCTGAATCTTATGAGGCAACCAAAATCATGAAATGCAAGATGATTTAAATTTGCAATCAGGTGGACAGAAATGAAAAATTCAGTACAGTTCCAGTAGAAGCAGAAACAGCTCCCAAGTGGATTTTTTTTTTTTTGTCCTCCTTCTGATCTTTGTCATTCTAGTGCTAACACCAACTTAGAGTTCGTAGATGTTTTCTGTGATCTAATGTTAGGTCACAGTAATAAGAATAGGGTTCTAAAAATGATCCAAGATTGTTTCTCTTCATCTTTTTACTTGGTGATTTTAGGTACTTCCCCTCCCCAAGGAATTAAGCTCTGCAGCATGATAATAATTCATGTTGTCAAGAAACAAGATGGCTATGACACTTGCTAATCAGTAGGGAAAAAGGTGAGAAATAGCGAGCGACCTCCCCTGAAAGCAGGATTTCTGTATCTGAGAATCTAAATATTAGTAAATCAGAACGGGAATTGGCAATTAGAGAGGGTGCTTTGTGGACAAAGCGGCAGATGTGGCTATTCTTTTTGGCTAAAAAGGAGGATCTGGAATGAAGGCAGTATGCTTCCCCCATGCCCTCCCTTCCCCTCGCAGTGTGATGCTGTGAACACAGACACACGTGCGTGTGCGAGCACAGGCACATACTCACAAACCGCTAAGGCAGCAAACTGCCCGTGTGGCAGAGTAGGGGATACAAGCTGGAAAGCAAAGGGAGACACGGAAGGAAGGACATATGGTGATGTTTCACTGTGCTTGATACCCTCCTGACATGAAAGACAGCTCTGCTGGAGGATTTGCAGCGCCCATCAAGATGCAAAAGGCAGCTTTCAGCTAGGCAGCTCTGATAGCATTCAGTGGCTAACAGGCATGGAGAAGTGTAGGCCACCTGGGATCACAGGATAATTAAGTGCAATGCTAGTTTTCTTTTCCTCTGCTATGGAAGAAAAACAGAAAACAACACAAAACCATGAACACTGACCTCCAGAAAAGCACACAAATTTGCAGCCTCTTTTCTCATCTAGTTAATTGCTGTGTCTGGTTAAGTTTTTCTTCACTAACATGAGAGCTTTTCCAGCAATTTCACATCTCTCTGCAAGGTGTCATAGGACAATTAAAAAAAAAAAAGTGATAGAAGTTTAAGGAGGAGGAGAAAGGAGAAATGATATTTTCACCTGAGCTTGCTCTAGTAGCCCTTGTCAGGTTATTTTGCATCAAAGCTGCTTTAGGGAATAAAAAGTATGCAGGTGTCAAGGAGTGGTGGTTACAGCCCCCTGGGACAGTACATGACAAACTGTCCTTGGTATTCAGAAAGCCATGGCAGCTTCTCCATGTCTCAGGACAACTCCTCTTAGTGAGCTCCACGCAACACACGTGTGAGAGCCAGAGTGGCTCAGGTGGGAAACAAACTGCAGCACACGAGGACAACAGGGCTTGCATTTGCAACCACCTCTTTTGGTAAGCAGTGTATCTGAAGCTTTATGCTTGCATAAGAGCTTTAATTTTGGAACAAAAGATTTTAATGTAGGTAGAATTTTGCACTTTGCACATCCTAGCTGATTCCCTTAAGTATACTATATTAATATAGAGATCTCAGGCTTATGAGAGTTACAGCTTATGGAAAGACTGCCTTTTTTAAAGTAGATAATAATACTTAATAAAACTCTAATAATAATAACCCTCAGCGCTTATATAATATCATCATCACTTTTTCAACCTGAAAACACTTTGCAAGTACTGCCTGTGGGGCAGGAGCAAGTATTATCATCTCCATTTTACAGGCTAAGAAGTTAAGACAAAATTTTCATATTTTACCTTAAGAATAATACCTTGATTATTAAAAATCTTTTTTCTTTCTTTTCCCCTGTTTCCACTACTCAAGCTTGGAAACAGGAGCCTCAGCTAACAGGGTTTCAAACTAGCAGACCAGCACTACTGTATCCTACCCATGTTTTCACTGTGTCTTGCTGATTTCAGATCTGAGGTAAAATAACCCTTCCTCATTTTGTGGGAAAAAAAAAAAAAGAAAAACTTTTTAAAACCTTCCGTCCACTTCCAACTCACACAGCATATTTTTTATTACTTCTCTCCTCATTAAATTGTAACAGGTCCACTGGTTTTCAGCAGCAAAAGAACCTTTACTTCTCTGTCTCCTTTAGCTTGGAAAGCATTTATGATTATTATTGATGTTGTTTTGCAGGTTATTGAACCTGGGGGCCCAGCCGGAGATTACGTGCCGTCCTCTGCACAAACACTTAGCAAAAAGGCAGCTCTGGTCATGAGGGAGCTGCACTGTACAACTTTGCTAGCGCTTGCTGGGAATACTACCCTTACTTCATTTCAGAAGGGCTTTCACATAGCTTGAGGTCCACATGTGTTTCACTGCAGGCACATGTGAGAAAACATGCCCTTTATACACTTGTATTTTAAGAAGGCCTAAGTTTAAATCTTAGATGAAAACATTTTTTTTTTCTCTTGCTGCATCTATATCTCTGTATTTCTCTCTCCCTTTAACATTTCACCCCAAAATTGTACTATTAGGATCATTTAGCATGACATATATAAGACAGATATTGTAAAACTATTTTTCTATGAATTTTTGTTTTGAATGAAAATACACAGTACTTACTGGAAAGATGTCTAGTGAGTTCAGGGGCTTTGCATCAAATTCCCCCTAACAAATGCCCCAGCATTCTGTGCTATGGATAGGGGCTAAGCTGGTCATTACCAAGCTATTATTCTTAAGCCCAGCAATTCTATGTGCTTCAGGCTATCTCTTATTTTATCGTATATCATTATTAATTATATATATTTCAGTTAGTAATACGATAACTGAGGGCTTCTGAGTTGTGTGCCAAGTCATGTAAGGTTATGGAGGGATTGGGATGCTGTTCAGAATATCAGGAACAGACTTTTGAGTGCTGAGCCTGTCAAGGACATACTTTTTCTTCTCCATTTCTGTTGTGTAGAGCTGCAGCTGAGTACCTCATGAAATTAGGTGAGCATGAGGCAATGCGCCCTATGTTCCTGGGATGCTCTAGCAAACAAGAGTCTGCGCCATTCTGATGTACAGTGATGCATCAGATAATACATTTTATTAGCACTTGTTCATTTTATTGCTTGAGCGAACAATGCTTAAAGAATATTGCTGTGAGTTATATTTCCTTTGCAAGTCTCTAAAAGTCACTAGGTCACTTTAAGAAAGCAAGCCAAGAGGACTGTTTCACCTTCCCTTGCTCGGGCTCCCTGCAGCGCACACGTTCACAGCCGGGGTGGTGGTGAGTGTAGTGAAAATGCTGTGTTTAACAGCATTAATGGCATAAGCAAGCTGCTCGTGGGGAAAGGCTTATTTTCCCCATATTATGTGCTATGCTTTTTCAAGACAGAAAATTGATCATTCACTTTATGGTGCCTGAAATACTCAACATTTAATAAGAATCCAGAAAGCTTTTTTAAAAAAAGGCAAGGGTGCACCTAGCAGTCATCAGCTGTTTAAATCCTGGCTTAGATACATTTTTTTCCCCTTTCCTTCTTTCTTTTTCTTTCTTTCTTTCTTTCTTTCTTTCTTTCTTTCTTTCTTTCTTTCTTTCTTTCTTTCTTTCTTTCTTTCTTTCTTTCTTTCTTTCTTTCTTTCTTTCTTTCTTTCTTTCTTTCTTTCTTTCTTTCTTTCTTTCTTTCTTTCTTTCTTTCTTTTTCTTTCTTTTCTTTCTTTTCTTTCTTTTCTTTTCTTTTCTTTCTTTTCTTTCTTTTCTTTCTTTTCTTTCTTTTCTTTCTCTCTCTCCTCTCTTTCTCTCTTTCTTCTCTTTCTCTCTTTCTCTCTTTCTCTCTCTCTTTCTCTCTTTCTTTCTCTATTTCTCTCTTTCTTTCTTTCTCTCTTTCTCTCTTTCTTTCTCTCTCTCTTTCTCTCTTTCTCTCTTTCTTTCTCTCTCTCTCTCTTTCTCTCTCTCTCTTTCTCTCTTTCTCTCTTTCTTTCTCTCTTTCTCTCTTTCTCTCTTTCTCTCTTTCTCTCTTTACTCTATGGGCCTGTTTTCAGAGTTTTCCTTTCTACAGTAAGAATCATGTGTGGATTTACAACTACGGGAATAGGAGATAAATTTCTAAGGAAAATATTTTGTTTGATTTTAAACTGACTGAGCAGTCATGTTGGAGTGTGTATGCGTGTGTGTGGGAAGCTCCCTTATCATATGCCAGAGTCTTTCCTCATCCCTACCCCTGTGTGCTGGAAATCAGCTGGCAGTTAAAATGTAATGTAAGTTTTCCTAAAAGATTCACAAAGGGAAAGAAAGCTGAGTAGAAAACAAGTCCAGCAGCGTATCATGTAACTTAGTGAAAATGTGATATGGCTATGCTCTATGCAGATGCCCCCTCTCTTTAATTAGGCAGGAGCAGTTGTATCTGCTAGTCCTCTGAAATTAATTGTCAATTTGCTTGGGATTAGTCTAATTTTATGTAAATTCCATGCAATCTGTAGTTTGCAGAAGGTGGGTAGTACATCTGATACAGGCCACAATTAACCATATAATCCCCCTAGGTACCATGCTTCCACTGTATTGTGCTACTGCGGCTGGGAGTAACTTTCTTACCCCGTGAGTCATCCTACTGAGGTCCCTGTAAAGAATATGAGTAACTCAACAACAACAGGCCTTCGAATTTAACAGAAGAGGCTCTTCTGTTCAGTGATGCAAATTACAGTAAGAAAGTGATAAGACTGTAGGCTAGCATAACCATGCACATGCAATCAGTGTCTTATGAACAGAATGACCTTGTGACGCAAATGCAACAGTTGCATTTGCTAAGGAAAAGCTCTATTATTGTGATGTCTCTCTGAATTTTGAATGATATCAAAGCTGCATAATGGCAGAGAGGCAGATTTTCAGAGAATTTTGTGGGATTGCATTTGCAGGACCTCACCTTCTCCATTTTCAAAAAAGTTCTTCCAGACATCTAAAGGAAGGCTGGATTTTTCAAAAGCACTCAGTGCTTAACACTTCCCCTGTGTGATGTCTGTGGCTATGTTTTCAAAAGAGCTCAGTATTAAACATGATGAGAAAACCATCTGTGAACATTGAGCTATTTTGGAACTCCTGGCCATGAGGTAAATTTTTCAGAGGTGTCTAAGTCATTGTTTCAAAAATGAGGGCATGAGCTCAGAAACCCAAACAGGTTCCTCTGAATAAACAAGTCTAGGAATACCAGCATAATAAATTATCTGCATGTGCACCCTACCTCTTTCCTTCTAGCCTAATCCAACTCAATATGCTACTACTTAGTGCTGGCTGACAGAGTGGTTACGATAGCTCAAGCATCACAGTAATCTGTTCATTGATTGACCTCTTAGGCATAAATCCTGCCTATAAAAGTCATGGCATCTTCAGACACCTATAAGCATCCCACTTCTCTGGCAAGTAAGTGTCCATGTGTTTCTGAAAATAGGAAGCCCATTACCTGTAGACTCTTTAGGAACTTAAAATGAAAATGTAGTCCTAAAGTGCTTTTGACTTGACCCTTCCAGTCACAGAGGAGGTTTTTGAAATTTTCCACATGGCAGAATAGGATGAATAATTAGAAATGTATAATTCATTCAACGAATATTGCTTCCTTTCTGTTCAGATGTTACTTAGAAAGAGTCACATTCTCAAAAGTAGGCAAAAACATTTGCTGATCTGGCCCACGAATCATTTTTTAATCTCTAGCTCATTTAGCAATAGTTCACTGCAGCTGTTCAGAAACCAAGATGTGTCATTTAGTTAGATCAATTACATGATACTGTTTCTTTTCCTTGAATGGGTGACTTGGGTAACTAACCAGCAACAGTAAGATTTTCAAACTGCACATCTGAATGTAAAATTAGTCATTCGAAATTACAGATGCAATTAGAAATTTCCTGTGAGTTATATGTGTGTGCATGTTCCCATGTTGGGTCTATGTACCTACACGTGTATGCCTTCAGGAACAGATCTTTGGCGGATGTAAATCTGAGTAATTCTCTTGCCAGCTGAGAATCTGGCCCTTATGTTTAAAATCATTTTTCAGAGTTGCGCAAACCAGGTCATCTTGTATTTGCATCTTGCTCAAAGCGCTGTGAGGAGTGAGCTGCAGGTACTCATGGCTGGTGAGCAGTGCACAGTGCAGCAAGTTGCTCCATGCATATCTCTGCGGCAGTCTTCCTACAAAACCACCAAACTCATATTTAAGCAGTTAATTCCAGGTAATCTATCTTAGCCCTAGCTGTTATTCCAGCTCTGCCCAACTTTGAGCGTGAGAAGAGCAGCGCTTCAGGGCAGCTACAATTGCCTCTCCCCGGTGTGGAGTTGATGTGGGACATGCCTGTCCTGATATAACAAGCATCTAGCTTTTGGACACAGGAGACAGTAGTCTTCCTCAGCACCTTGCACACCTGCCGCTGAGTGGGGTGACAAATCTTGCTGCTCTCCCTGGCCCACAGCCTGCATTTCCACTTAGAGGGCTCAGTCCCACACTCAGGCAGGTGGTAGGAGGAGTCTCAGGTACAACAGTGCCTCTAGGCCACCTCCTTATCCTCAGAGAGATTGGTGCAGCTGCCCTCTCCACATCTCAGGTTGGTTTTGCTTCCACTAAAGCAGGACCTGCTGAGGAGCCATCAGAGCTCAGGAGTACAGACTGGGTATAAATAAGATCACAATCTCTCCTCTGGTGAGATAATACAGATGCAGCTTGGAAGGTGCTCTACCACGGTATTAGTCACATTGAAAATGATGTTAACATAGCTCTAGTCAACTGCGTATGTTTGGTCTTTTCCCCCTTTTTTTTTTTTTTTTGATGGAGGCGGCACACCTCTGTACTTCACGAAACAGTGTAGAATGAGTCTGTTTCTCTTCCCATATTTATCATTCAACCACTCTGCCATCTTGGGAAAGTCATTTCACTTTCAGTATTTACTCATCTGTAAAATGTGTGTATCAATATTTATGTTCCTTGCTAGGTCCCTGGAGACTTAATCTTTTCAACCTCTCTGAGACCCATGAGAAGCAGCAAAGAAGAAACCAGCATCACTGCTGTTGCTTGAGTATGTTAAAGTTTATATAGTAAAAAGTTATCCAACTGGCATGCTGATGAAAAGCACAGCACAGTGCATTTCAGTTCAGCTGCCTGAATTGATCACAAAATAGTGCATGCTTGCGTTGCCTGCAAATCCGTCCTCAGTGTAAATTACAGTTTTGTGTTTGGTATCTGGTAGCATACATGTCTTGGGAACAACTCTCAGTAGGAGTAACTTCAAAACAGTGAGGTGTGGTGAATATTTTGACAAAAGCTCCCATGCATTTCCGCACTTAGCTGGCTACAAATCCTATGTGTTGAGCTGTATCACTGAAAACAAAAATGCTTTCTCTCAACCAAAAAACAGACAGCACAGCTTGCTTAATCAGTGACATTTCTGAAGGCAGTGGCTTCTTGCATTTGAGAGCAATACGAGCATATCAAGCAAGATGGGCAGATCTGATTTCAGGCTGTTTCCAGAATTCAACCATGGAAGGAATTTGCACCTGCAATTTAAACACAAGAGTAAAGAAAAGAATTGCTTTTTGGTTTGTTTAATTGCAGGGACAATTAAAATAATTAGGGGAAAAGGTGTACAGAGCACTGTTTATAACTCAGTTTTCATTCCTGAAAGCCTTTTGAAAAGCTAGCCCTGACAGGACTTTCTGAAAACACTGAAATATTGTTCCTTAAGATACAGTAAGCTATACTGTATCTTAAGCTTTCAAGCTTAAGCTTTCAAGCACTAAAGGTAGGTCTCAGTGCAAATCATCTAAACAAGACAGAAGTACTGTACCTGTGAGATAGGTGGTTACTCATGTGACATTCGGTCAAATTCGAACCTTTCCAATAGCAAGGACCTGTGATACATGTTTTTTTAAAGCCCTTGGGTTAAGTCTTCTCTGGCAAGGATCATTTTGTTGAGACTATTGAGAGACAAACTCTTGGAGACAGAGGGAAGTGCTCCAGGGAAAGTTCACTCCTAATTCAATGCCAAATTTTAAACCAGGATCTCTAAACCCTGGCTGATTTCTCTTCATCATGTCTTCATTTCAGAACTATGGAGTTAGTTGCAGGATTGAATGTCTCCAAGAGAAGTTGCAAAATAATTAAATATGGAAACCTTGACAGGGAGACCTGATAGCTAGCTTAAGGGATAATGGATTTTGGCAATAGCAGGAGATTAAATCCTTTCTGGGGGTATGATGCTAGGCTTTTTATATACATATATATGCTTTTGGCTTTATTTACCTGTTGGTTGCTTTAGTTCATGCCTTAGTCAGTAAGTTACACCAACATAAAACTTGAATTAGATGTGAATCAACCCATATGATTCCGTAATGCTCTTCAGTTCAGTTATGGCCGATAAATCTTTTTGTGGCTGAGTTGCTATTGATTTTGCCCAAATGCTTTTTTGGGTCTGCTTTTTTATTTTTAATTGATTTGAACTATGTATATTTTTAAAGCAATTAAGGAAGTAATAATGAGTATCTAGCAGAGCAACATAGTCTGTGATAATCAGGATGACAGCTTATGTGCTTATTTCTTTTTCTACTCATGTATGTAAATTAATAGTCTTTTCAGATCTGCTTTTACTCTGATGGATGTAAGAAATTGTAATGATCTAATAATTTTTTTGCTGGAGGGCAGTCAGGTATAGCTGCTATGAATCTGTTTAACTGAAATTATATAGATGGGCCTGGAAAGCCTGTGATACTGAGCACCCACAGCTCCAACTGAAATACATGGGAGCTGAGGGTGCTCATCACTTCCCAACCTGGGCTAATCACATATTCCTGGCAGGCTTGGTGTATACAAGCCATCCTGTGAGCAGCAGGAGTAATTAAGCCTGATTTCACACAGACTGTGTTCATACTTGTCTGCCCTGCAATAACTCCTCTCTTGCTCCCATAACCTCCATTTTCCCTGGAGCCCTGTCAGCCAGCACAACCCCCCTCTTCCATGTATCCCCTGCCTTGTTCCTGCCGTCTGTGATATTTTCTGTTTCTTCCACACCTTTCCTCAGGCACTGAGCACCTACTTCTTACTCCCTTTCTCGTTTGCCTTTTACACCAAGGGAAAAGACACCTGATCCATCATTCTCTGATGGGCCTGAAGCTGCTTGGCCATGTTGGCTGGCTAGTTGGCAGGCAAAACAGAGCAGGTAATTGTTTAATTCCTGCCGCAACCTTCCCTTCATTGGGACTTCTAATTTAGCTCTCGCTTCCCTGTCTAGCTGCCAATTTTCAGGAAACCTGTCGCAACATAATATATTTGAGCCTAGTACCTCTCCATTGCATTTAGCTGAAATAAGACAGCAGTATCAAAAGTTGTGAGAGGGCAGGACAGAAAAACAAATGGGCAAGCAGTACTGTTACGCTAGTCCCATTTCCTTAGGAAGTCAGGCTAATAAAACATGCAGGCAGCTGCTCATTGTATTTTTTTTCTCATGACCTTTCATGTCTGCTTGGATCCCTCTTCCACAACCAGATTAAAGACCAGTGGGCCCAGTCAGTATTCCAGTTAGGCCACTGCAGCTGCATGCACTGGGGAACCATAGATCATTGTCAGCTTTATTTTCAGGCTCTTCAGGCTCACGTATTTTTGTGACAGAGACAGTACCTAGCCCACCTCAGTACTATTAATGGCCTATAGACCAGACCCTCTTGCAGTAAAAACTTGAATCCTCTTCCATGGCACGGTGCAAAGTACTGGGAGTGTAGCCCATCAACAACTTTGCAGTTGCTCTCTGATGTTTTGGAGCTTTAAGGATCAAAAATAAAGCAAATCAAATTTCTTCAGTCTCTTGGTGTTATTTCTTTATGCTGTACTCACTGTTGTAAAGGATGTGTGGGGTTTGTTACTTTCTCTTTAGGTAACCACGAAACATTTTTGTTCCTTTCTTCTGATAGAAATATTTGAACTCTTATTTTCTCCTTTGGTCCTCTGGGAGCATTTGGATGTATTCCTAGTGATGTTGCTCACATGTGTAAACCAAGCCATGGCTCTTGCTCCTCGTATGGGGGCTGCGGGTGTGAGACGCAGAGACTCGGAGTCGCCAGGGCAGGGTAGGGGCCTGTGGGGGAAGGTCATAAACATGGATGTGCTTGTTTGCCTAGGGCAGAGGCAGCACTGTGGTCAGCATGGTCGTGCTGGGTTTTCTGATGAATGATAGGATTAGCAGCTTATTGGTGGTCCTACAGTTTTCTCTGCAGAAGTAAGAACTTCCGTCCTACTGCTATAGACCAAATCCATGCTGAACAGTGTGTGGAAAATTGATGCAATATGCTGCTTTTCACTTCTTGCCTACAGAGGATGGAAGAGCTTTTTTTAGTCTGGTCCCGAAACCACTGGAGTCAACACAGTTTAGATCAGACCTTACCCACACTAACGGGTGTTGCTCCTGAACCTCTGATTCAATAAGAAATTCACAGCAACTCATCAGCATCTTATAAAAGTGACAAGGGCAGTTAATTGCCACAAACAGAGGATGTGATCACAGTTTTACATCACATTTGAAGGTTGCTCCAAGGGGTCGTTCTTCTACCCAAACCTGGCCAAACTGTTGTCCATGCCCCGTCCCCAGGCCTGAAGCGCCAAGATGTCTCCAGTGGCTCCGGAGAAGACCTGATTAGGAGGGAACACTTGCTGTTGGGGCATAGCTTTCCAGCAGCATCAAGCCTGTTGTCCCGCTGGCCCACTGGCCTGGAGCAGGAGGACATATGGCTACAAGTTCCTGGATCAAACGCTGCCACCATTGTGGCCTCTTCCCTCCCAGTGGGACCTGGACATGCTGACTTGGCTGAGGGAGGTACCATGGGAGGACATCGAGGATGTCTTCTCTGGAGGCAGGTGGGTCCCAGCTCCAAAAGTAGCTTCCAGGCTAACCAGCCTGTTCCAGCCCATCCTGCCTGGTCACATTCTCCTGGGGAGCCACATCAGCCCCGGGGCAGCGCTGAGCTGAAACTCAGTGGTGAGGGGAGCTGCTTTCTGGCTTAAGGCAAACGAAGAAGTTTGGCTTCCTTTAGTTGCCTAAACGTTTGTGAATTGAGCTGGGGACAGATCCTCCCAAAGACAGCAGCAGACAATTGTAAAGGTCCGATGCAGTGCTATGCTTCTTTTTGGTGGTGCTACAACTTAATCTGAAGTAAAAGCAATTACCGCTTCTGTGGAAAAACAGCTAGTACAAAGCAGATGTGTGCAACCTTTCTCAGCAGAGGAATGATATAGAGAAAGGTATGAGGGACAGTATAGAAAGAGGAATGATACAGAAAGCTATACAGGACTTCTTTCTGTACTCTGACACGTCTCCTGGGTAACATTGCAAAGTACAAGCATCAGTCAAAGGAAGCAAGAAAAATGCTATGGTTAATGCAGATTTAGGTTATTAACCTGCAGTTGACTCTGCTTCAGCGCAGGCTGTCACATGGGGAGTTTTCCACCTAAAAATGAAATAATATCATTTTAGTCACATATTTGCACATCATATTATAACTGAATTACAGAGAAGCTTTCTGTAATTATCTGAATGATGCTGGAGCCCCTTGAACTTCTCAGAGGTGAGTGTGTTAATGAGTGAGCAAGATGCAGGGATCTGACTCTCTGTCCTACATGGTGACAGATGAAACTTGTGACTTGCGCAGGAAGAAGCATCAGGGAAGGAAGGCGGCTGCCCAGCTGGGAGCAGCAGCCATTGAGGCAAAGCAAGGTACTGGGTCCCCCAGTAGGCAGCAGATACTAGGCAGTTGTGCACACTAAATATTTATAAATTGCATTTCTGAATGACAGCACAGATGGTGCTTCACTTATATTTCCTTTTTCTGCCTTTGCGCTCCTACTCCCGGAATGTATTTGTAATTAGCTGTAGTGGCATGCACTGGAGGGATAATTTGGGGATCTTCCGAGTCCCTGGCATGGTTCCTGTGCCTCTGGAAGGTATGATGATGCTTTTTGTGCATCGGGAAGGAGGCTTTCCTTAAGTGGATGCTGGTTGTGCCACATGCAGGACCACATTCCAGTCTCTTTTCCCAGGTTTCCTATTTTGTACCTCCTTGGAAATAGATGACAGTCTCATGACTCCCGATTAAATGCTATAGAGTTAGGCCCATGGGCTCAACAGATTTGATTAAAATAGTTCCATCCTGACTAAAACAGTTCACCTACTAATTCCCTAGTTCAGAGATGACATATATGCTCTTTAATGTACACAGCACATAGGGAAGCAGCCCTCACATTAGCCCAGCCATAGCCAAAATATGCTAAATCTATAAAGAAAAATTGCATGGACTGCCTGCCTTTGCAAAAGCAAATCCTTGGGGAAGATTTAATCACCACATTCTCCGAAGCAGCAGCTGAACAAAAATAACAATCCAGTAGATACAGACCAGAAGAAGGAAAAATTAGCAGTCCATTTAACCAATAGTAACACAAACAATAAGTGCAGTGTAGGGCTGGAGAGCTTTCATTGTGTAGCATAAAAATGCATCTTATTCTTCCAGCTTGTACTCAGTCCTTGGTGAGACCACTTGTTAGTCCCTTACCCTCTTCTCCTCAGATTCTCACAAAATGTGCCTTTTTTAATCTTAGTTTTACTAATTCACTTTGTTTATGGAAGAGACAGTTCTGTCATCTCTAGTGTCTCTTCAGTATCCAACAGCAGGCAGAGGGCCTGGAAAATGAACATTGTGCAAGGAGTTAACCATTCATAATATGTAGAAAGTTACTTCCCTTCCTAGTTCTATAAACAAATATGAAAGGCTGCTAAGACAGAAAGAAATAGAATCCTACCACTGAAAACAGCAATGAAAAATGCCTGTAGTAAACTTTAACTCTCAGCTGCTATAACCATCAGCAGGTGAAGGATTGTTGGAATTCATGGGAGTTTCAGGGAAATACCCAAATCTCAGGGGTGAAGTGACACTCTCCAACTAGCTTTAGCATCAGGCTTATAAGACATTTCAAACCTTGCATGGCATCAATATAAAACCACAGCCCCAGCCAAATTCCCTCAAAACTTTCAATTCTCTGGGTTTCCCTGCACTGAATTCTCTTTGTTCAAGCAGGCTGCTCGCAGCCATCGTGGAGCCCAGCCTCCAGTCGAGCTCTCCTGCCAAGCTGCATCCATATGGGATGCAGATGCGCTGCGGAGATTTCCAAGTGCCTGTACCAGCTCCAGGGTCAGGGAGCGCAAATTAAATGTCAGCACAACGCAGGCTTGAGGTGGTGTAACTTTTTGCCCCCAAGGGTGTTAGGACGGCCACCCAGCAGGGGGGAAAAGAGGGACCAAGTTAAACCGTATTCCTTAAGCAAAGAGCTTCTCTCAGTGAGGAGAACACTACTAAAAGTGGCTCCATCACCAGCTTTTCCACAATGCCGGTTCTGTGATAGCTGGGAACTTTCCGTGCAGCTGATGCACCCTGCAAACATGGGGCCAAATTCTGCTCTCAGATTTACAGCACTACTGTGGAGGAGCTTTTGGAGCCAGTAGAGTTAGTGCTGCTTAACATCAGCATCAATTTGGCCTGATACAATTTGGCTAAACTTGCTGAAACGATAGCAAAATATGTAAATGAGGTACGATTTTAGTCTCTTGACTCTCCTTTACAGGGGTTTGCAATTTCCCTTTTGGCTCCTGCTCCCCATTTAATTATGCCAGGCTCTAAAATGCATTCTCAATGGCAAGCCAAGATTTTGAGTAATTGCAGCGAATGGAGGATTTCTTGTTCTGACACACACATTAGCTAATTTTCCTTGGGTTCAGATACTAACTATCAAATTCCACCACCCCCATGTCTCTGGGTTGTTTTTTTTCCTTTTTTTTCCCTTGTTTTCCAATTGCAAAGCAGACATCTGGCAGATCTCTGGTGGCAATAGCTGATACGCTCACTCCATTCATTGCTCTTTACCCGTTTCTCCGTGGGAGGTAGGAAGAGAGGCAAAAAGAGCCCTGGTTTCAGATTCAAGCCCTTATTTTTATCCTGTGTAATTCCACAGGGGGATGTTTCCTTTACTCCTCCCTCCCTCAGGCTTGTGCTTTCTATTACTGCTCAAAAGACCTGCCTGGCAAGAAAGGCTTCCCTTGCCTTTAAAATGAAGGAAATTCTGATTTCTCCTTTTGGAAAATAGTCTTGGTTCTTCACCTCTGAAGCCTCAGCTTCTCCATTCCCCCCGAGGTGAGGAGCACTGCGGGGAACTCCGTTCATTGTTGCCACCCACAGCCGCCGGAGGAGCGACATGGCCAGTGCCGGACACGCTTTTCGAGGGGGGAAAGAGGCCCCCTGGGATGATGCTGATATGTGGGGGCAGATGGGGGGCAAGACTTTATCTGCCTCAATGCGCCCTGTTTGTCCCTTGAGGTCTTGAAGAAGACAGTAATAGAACCTTTGCATGACCTTAAGCTTTCTTCGTAATATCTAATCACAATTTAGATTACTGTGATGTTGGTTAAGACCCAGTAAATATATACTATACATAAATGATTTCACTCTGAATCAAGAGCTACCTTTTCTCCCAGTAATGATCGTCATTAGCCTGCAAATGTTTCTCATGCCTATAATTTTTTAATGGATGAAAATTATTTTTATTGTAAAATAGTCCCCACATGCCCCTGCGTGATTTGGAATATTAATTCATTCCTATTCCCATGTCCGTTTACTATCCTGCCTAATATCCTGGAGGCTCATAGGAGGATGATCAGATTTTATTTTTGTGCAAGCTATAGTGTCTTTTACTCTTTAGATACCAATGTACTTCAGCTTCCTCACTGATGCTGACACAAATCAATTGTCAAGATATTTGACATGGTTTGTGGAAGGTCCTAACTTCACATGACACTTCCTTCTCCATTGCGGGTACAGGCGTGAGAGTCTTGAAATGGCTCTGATGGTTGATTTCATCTTTGCAGACCTGGGCATATAATCAACAGATGCCACAATCACTTTTTTATCCTACTGTGCTCCCTCTACTGTCTTTATTCCAGCTCACTTATGTTGCAATAAACTGTGCCTAGATGTTTAAGAAAAATTAGAAGTACTAACTGTTGCTATTAAGCAGGCTTAGCTCTCTGCCAGGATAACAACTATGCTGTGCCAGCCTCAAATAACATCTTCAAATCATTTTCTGAATAATACTCATCGTTCAGTTTCAAAATTGCTTTTTTCAAATTCTAAACAAGCCATCATAATGTTTGGAGTTGTCATATGAATATGTATTATAAAGCTTTAGTGCCCAAGAATGTCTGAATGTATAAATATGGAAAAGAACACAGAAGAAAAATTAAAGCTCTTTTAAAATAGGCCCATCTGATTGAGAAATGAAGCTAGAAATTTCTGCTCTGAATGCTGAGAACACACAGTAGCAGGGAGCCCTGCATGCTCAGGATGTGCCATTACCTTCTACTCCCTATCAGTTTGAGACTGTCAGCAGCTTTTAATGTGCCTGATTTAAAGGATCCTCCTAGAATATGTAGAACAGGCCTGGTGAGTAGAGTAAAAAAAGCCCTGCAACCTGCTGTTTTGGCTTCTGGAAAACTACGTGGGGGTAAGGATCTGCACTATTTCCTTAAAGCTTGACTGTGGGGCTGAACAGCAAGGGCTTGAGCAGGCTCTATACTGAGTCAGAAGCAGAGGGAGAGGGCATGAAAACAATAATTCTGTGGAGATATATTTTTTTCTAAGCATGTTTCTTGTTGAGAAAGGCTAACATAACGCTGGGGCCAGCTCCAGGGATATGTGGATTCTGGGGCAAAAGGACTGGTCTGATCCCCGCTCTAAGGGCTGGCTGCTGCCAGCATAGCATTTTTCTTCTCCAGATCACTGACCTTTAGGATCACTCATAAGTTTCCGAGAGAGAAGGTGCTTCACTTGTTTGTTATTTTTCCTGATGGTGTTTCCCAGTGGCTGCCCAGGGTCCCTCGATGCAGCATGTTGAAACCCTGTGCTGTGCTGCAGCCTCAGCCTGCCTGCCCCATGGCTTCCACAGCACAGGCAGGCTTTAGCCAGAGCTGTCATTGCAGACTGATGGTGCACATGTATCCGTGATCCGTAAGATAGACTGTTGCACGCTCCACTCTGTCGCTTTCCACTGCCTGGACGCTTAGCGAGCGCCAAGCGCTGCTGTCAGGCGCCTAGCTCGGAGTAAGCAGCCTGAGCGTGTCGTATGGACCTCGAGGGAGCTGCCTTGTCAGAGGCTGAATTGATTTTAGAGCTGCTGTGATGGCGTGCATAGTTGAGGAGTCATTTGGGGCACGTGTGGCTGCAAGATCTCTGGGAGCTGTTTTGTGCCCCTGCCAAAAGTACACGGTAGAGTCGCAGCATGTACGTGTGTCCCACAGCAAGTCCTGCATGTCCCACACCTGGGGATTACAGTCAGGAGAGGAAGATCAGTAAACTCATCTAAAAGGCAACTTCAACCATTCTCCTCTAGTATGTCTTTTTTAGAGAGTGGCTCTGTCCCCAGAAACCTCTGTCCCCTTCAGCTTTTTAAAAAGTGCTTGTACTCTGGATGCAATCTGGCTGCAGTCCTTGCTCACATGCAAGTTAGGTGCAGTTTTAGTATTGTTGAAATAGGAGGAAAAGAGACACTCAGCAAAAGTAAGCGTATGTTTTACCTCCCATTTGGAAGAGGCAGAGAGCCCATACACAATAGGTGACTGTGGCTCTGCTGATGTGCAGTAACTTGTTCAGCTGAAGAAATTTTAGCGTCTGTCTCAGCCCCAAGGGTTTGACTACACACAAAAGTTGTAGTATTTAACCATAGCATTAAAGTGCAACATTGCCCTCAAGGATAGATGCAGTTAGATTGATATAAAAGTATGTAAAACCATGGAACGTAGTCCTGCAAGAGAGCAGGAGTAAGCTATGCCATAAAGCACCTTTGTATATTGCTATACTGCTATCCGTTAGAGAGTATGTGATCAGAAGATTGTCACTCAATGCAGTTAAATCAGTGCAAATACTACACGGAAACCAGGCATGAAATAGTGCAGTACTCTTGTTGTTAATAACATTATGACAGAATATACATTTTAGATCCTTCCATTTCTTGAGTGTGTGCCATTCCTCAATGAATAAAGGTATTTCACCCCAGTTACATACAGAAAAAGCGTGTGAGGTGGGAGGTAACACAAAAAGTAGGAAGTATCACGAACATCTTGGAAGAGAAAGGTTAAAGCTTGCTGTACAAGCAAGAAATAGCATATTAAAATTCAGAAATTGAAGAGCAGGAAGGAATGTGAACCAAAGGTCATGCTGAATTGCTAAGCTTTCTACAGTATGTGTCCATTTGGTAATTGATGACAATTAGGTGGCATTAGGAAGGTGGAAAGTAGGGCAGTAACAGGATAGTCAGTAAACAAGTTTTGCTGGAGTCCTTATAGGAGTTTGGTCTGAAACTTGGGATCCATTTGTAATTCACTATTTTACAGAGGAGCAAAAAAAAAAAGAAAACAGCCTTGCAGATGTATTCAATGGACTGAATTAAAACCCTAAAAAGAAATATCCGTTATATGCTGCATATACGCACAAAAATGTGAGGAAATTCTTCATGATGGAGGGACACTGTGGTTCCTGGAATGCTTAATAGATTACAGACCATTTCTTTTTACATTATTTAGAAGTAATGCCAATAGCTGTACCTCATCTGCTGTGTGAAAGGAATTGGCGAAATGAATTGGGCACCGTCTTTTTGTCCTCCGAGGAAAAAACAAAGTCTGAACTTCAGAAGTGGCTGCTGCAGAGCTTGTGTTGTCACTACTGAATGAAAAATGACAACCACTGTAGGACATAGGGCCATCAAGCTCTATCTGCATGCACATAGTTACCTCTAAGAGCTGCCAGTGTATTTCATAGGAAGGCTAGTAGGGCTGGCAGAGCCTTTGGCCAAGGCATCTAACTAGAAGGTCTAGACTTCCGGCTTGTGCACAGCTAGATGGAATTAAGCAATATCTACTCCAGGATAAGATTGGATTCACAGGTTGCTCCTTCTGGTGCTAGCAGGGGAAAAAAAAATCTAGATAAACCACATCAGTTAATGCCAGGGTTCGGTAATAGTGTGTTACTTTATGCTACTATATTTCCTTTAGCTTCCATGATGCATTTGCATACTATGGAGAAGTATTAAAGGACAGATCTCATCTGATGGTATCTTTTGTATCAGACCAGTCAACATCTGCTAAATCAACTGTTCTATGCAGTCAAGTATCATTCAGCATAACTAAAGTATCAGAATCTGGCCCTCTACAATTACCTTAATAAGCAAGGACACTCTTCTGCCGAGGACTTGCTGACCTTTTAGGACTGATTTTCTTGAAAACCAAAGTGCTGGTTTAGTTTTGTCATTAGACTTCATAGTGACAAAATGCCCTCTAATTCTCCTGTACCAATGTATGGAGAAGACTACGGATGACTCAAAAGAAACAGCTAAAGTAAGCCATGGCACAACAGTCTGTTGCTTCTCAGGCAGTGGCTACACAAGTCCTTCGTACTGATCTCACAGCTCCAAGGTCCATAGATTGATTTAACTGCATGGAGGTTTTCCAAAGATAGTTACACTCTCCAGAAACAGTTATTTGCTAGACATTTTTCAAGGCTGAAAGCAGCTACAATTGAAAAAAAAGCCTCTGTTTGGTATACCACTACAGAAGAAGCAGTCCCACTTTAAACCTTTTTTAATTAAAAGTGACAAATATCGGGAAGGATGCTCATAAATTACTGGGCTTCCCCAGTTACAGTGATACTCATCATATCTCTGCAGTTGAGAATGAACTAACACTTACAATGACATATCTGCAAAACTGGAGGCTTCTCTAATTCCAGTTTACTTTGGAAGTATCAAATGTCACATATTAACTGGATTTATCCCCACCCGGCAGGTAGGCTGACATTTGCTCCAGCCTATAGCCCATGACACCTATCTAGAGTCATGAATATTTTACTTACTCCCATACTGTAAGTACTTAGCAGGAAAGGACACTATTAATGCACTATGGGTATGCAAGATTACTAGTGGCTATTAGTGTCCTCCCTTATACATATATATGTATATATGTGTGTAAATATATAAAAAATGCAAACTAATATCTGCTATGTCACATATGTCCAGCAATGATAGTGCAGCATCCATGTAGCAAAGCCAGTGCATATGCACTGTATGATTGCATTTTCATTCGAGAGCTTTCAGGATGCAGGAATTTATGCAGAATATTGCACTGCCAAAGAAGGCCATGTACAGCTTGATCTATTAAATGTCAAGTATGAAACCTTCAGAATCCCCTGGAACAGGAATCAAATTTCTGATTTAGATACATACAGTTTAGGGAAACTGAGTTGCTCTAAGAGGAGAGTTGAACCTTCTTGTAGATGAAGGAAGCCAATGTACTGAGGCTGCACCCCATGCTGAATGTGTCTTACCCAGGGCTGCAGGTAGGCACCTCTACTCTCCCTGCTCGTCTCCAGTGAGTGAATGAAAGTATGTTTTTGTTTTACAAAGCAGCGAGGCAAAGGAAGAGGGCTGAGCAAGCTCTACCCCTTCCTGTAAGTCCTTGTTTTCTACACCTTATGATAATATTGAGGCTTTCTCATTACAGTGCCACAGTTTTTTTTTTCCCAGTGTTGAGTCCCACAATTATTTACAGAGACCAGAGAGAAAATATGATGCTAGGCAGAAGAAAGGATGCTGTGCTTTTCCCAGGCATGGTCCTCTGATGTCGCTGTTGGGACTGAGTGAAAGATTGGAAGAAGGTCAGCATCTTTCCTGCTTGCTTTGGATCAGCTGTTTGCTAGTCTGGGAACAGGATTGACCCGAAGTCTTCCACAAAGCAGCTGACTGCCTTGGTCCAGCAGGGGCCAAATTAGGTAATTACCTAATAGGTGGTGGCTGCTCCATTTTCTGCTGATAGGAAAGAATTGACCACAGCAGCATTTAGATGAGTATCAGATCCTGCTTGTTAAGTATTTATTTGGAGGACAACAACTGGGTTGAGTCATGCATCTCCTCTAGTAGCTGGGCTGCACTGGAAGCCAGTCTAAGATCTCCAGAGCAGAGTCTGAGCACAAGGGGACACTGAAAGCAAAGCAGCAGATGCCCAGGCCTAAGTAGCTATTGAAAGAGGGAATTTAGATATCTCAAGTTTTATACTTGCATGCCTCAGTTCCACTTGAGTTCAAGCTTAGATTTCAAAGATACTTACTAGGTAGGACTCGTGGTTCCCTCTTGACACAAGTAACTGGATCTTCAAATTGGAATGAACTATGGCTGAATTGCTGATTTTTCCAGATGTTTGATGTATTTCCAGATGTTTGATCTTTTATGAGTAAGGCTTAAAATGTAAATTTAATATAACATATCATATTCTTACTTTACATGCATACTCAAACGTACAAGGAACTCTAGGACAAAAGTAATCTTCAATACCCTGGTGATGTAGCCCTTGTTTTTTTCAAAATGGTGAGATATTCATGGACAGCTATTCACAGAAGAAAGAGGAAAGGGTAGATGTCAGAGAAACACACAGAAAAGCAGTCTTTGCTTCTTAAAAAAAAAATGTAGAATGCAGCAGAAAACTGTTCTGCACTAACAGAATTCTTGATTTTGTTTCCTGTTTTCTGCAAACCATTTTCAAGATCTCAGTATTATAAATTTTGCAGCCTTGGAATGAAACTTTATATACAGAGTAAAATAGAAGCTACATAAATAATTATCAGTAGATTAAAAATAACTTTCCACAAATACATGTTTAAAAAAAAAAAAAAAAAAGAACTGGCAACCACTGCAACCACTGGAGCTCTGTTTGTTAATACTTTTCAGCAAGGCATACATTGAGTATCACTTGTCAACAAATTGGCAGAAAAGTAAAAGCTCCTTACAAGTGCAAGTATGATACAATGACATTAACACAACCTTAAGTTACTTTTAATGGTTGGTTGGTTAAAAGGAGGAAAAAAAAAAAAAAAGAAGAAAAGAAAAATTGCTTTTTCCAACGTGCTTAGAAGGTTTGCACTTCAGTTTGCACTTTCTTTTCCCCCTTAGAAGTAAGCATTTGACCAATTCTCATCAACTTGATCTCATAGGATGACTTAATAATTTCAAAGATAAACATTAGGTTCCGCAGATCTGCATGCAGTTCCAAGCTAAAATTACAATATTCAAACAACTTTTGACATTCCTGCCTAAAAACCTCAGATGTTATTATTGGTGTTTATGGCCAGTAGAAATTCAGTCAGTATTTGTGCTCTTGTATATTATCAGAATGTTATCAAATCAAGGGATGTAGGAGTACAGATCTTTCTATTGATTTTACAAGACTCCGGAGGGGCTTTAGGAGGATTATTAGGATATTTCATATTGTACAAACTCTAAGAATTGTGGAACACTTGGCCTAGTTTCCTCAGGAAACTATTTAAGAGTTAAGCAACACCATAATTATTTTTCCCCTAAATTCCCTCTAGCTTCCCACAATTTGCAGCTCAGGGGTTTCCTGAGGGTCAAGGGTGATTTCTGCATAGTTAGAAGACTTCAGGTGTGTGCCTTCTCATGAGCTGGTTCAGTTTCCCTCTGACCTTGTGAGAAATGTTGAGTTTCTACAACCAGGAAGAGTTTCTACATATTGCATGTACAAGACCCTCCTCCTCCTCTGGCTTTCCTTTTGCCCTTCTTTGACTAGTTTCTATATCTACCACAATCATTTTGGAATGGAAAGATTGTAGGACTCACCATGGATTTATACAGTGGTAAAACTATATTTTCTGTATTGTCCCTTACTTCTTTCCTAGTAATTCCCAGCGGTCAGTGTGCTTTTGACCACTAAACTGACATTGTCACAAAACTGACTATTATAACCTCAAGATCTCATTCCTGACTCATTACAGTCAGCTCCCAGACCATCATTTTGTACATGAACTCATAAGGAAAGGGGGAGAGGGACAAGGCTCTGTGTGCATCTCATCTGCTATTTTAATGCCCAGATATAAAGACTCATAAAGTTCTTCTGATAATGATAGGAAGCCCCTGTCACTGCTATTCCTGATAACTCAGTGTTGTCAGCAGACTTTGCTGCCTGCCTGTACCCCTGATCAATTAAATAAGTTTCCTAGGACAATGTCAGTCAATTGTAATGCACACCATGTTTGCACACCATGAAGTAAGCAGAGAGAAGATACGGAGACACCTGATCTGTGGAGAAGAACAGTGAAGCAGCCACCAGCTTGAACAGCTTGCTCATGCCTTGCTTTGAATCCAGACTGTAGGAAGCTGATGAGGAAAAAAAATGAGGAAAAAACAATCTTTTGGAAAAACTCAGCACTAAAGCTGTTAATAAAACAAAATTCCTGCAAGGCATGTTGGCTGATTACATTTTAATAGTGTGTAAACTTTGATCTGCTTTATTTAAGTCTCCCTTAAATTAATTTAGACTCCCCATTAACAGACTTACAGGAAGAAATATATCACAAAGTAAGTGGCCTGTTTGTTACTGCTTTCATAGATGTTGCTGCTCTGTGTGTTTGTCCAAGGTGCCTAAGAAAGTTGAAACTTTGATGCACTGTTATTGGAAATAGCAAACAGAGCTACAGCAGTGTTCCAGCATGCTTTACTACGGGATACTTAAGGGGCAAAAATGTTCTTCCAAATCCTTACTGCTTTTCTATTTATTTACATGCCAGCATTAGTAGACAGCCACTGTATAAAAATGTTGTTGTATTTATCGCAGTCTAACGATCCTTCCAGCAAACTTAAGCCAGCTTGTAAACTGTGTGTCAGTGGTCAGTAAATTGTGGCTCTGAGGGACAGATGGAAACCAGAAGGATCCACACCAGATACAACTGCTGCCTTCTGCTAAGACACAGTCCTCTGAGCTTCCCAAAGTCTGCTTGTGTGGACAGAAATACATGAATGGTGTAAAAGATGCATGAACTAAGGAGTTCCCAGGTTGTGTAAAAATAGATTTAATATAGAAATGGTGCTTTAAAAATGCATTTAAAAGCAAGTAGAAGCTAAATAAAGCTACATGATCAGTTTAACCTACTTTCTTAAGTAAGTGGATTCACAAGTGTTGTTTAGGAGAATTATTAGAAGTTGATGATTTTGGTTTTGCTGTAGAGTAGTTCCAAGTCAGCTGTATTAAAGCAAATGTTATCCCCTGGAGATAACGGTGTGGGTAATTGCAGAGATAACTAAGCAGAAGCAGGAGTGGTCTTCCACTACTGCTTAAAGATGTCTGAGTCCAAAGGGGAGCACAGAGGAGAACATTAGGTGGTTGAGGTGTGAGTGGTTGAGTAAGCCTGGGGGATAATGTTAATTACTGCACAATGAAACCTTTTCCTGGCATCCTGTAAACCAGATACATCCCGCACTTCCTCTGCCTGTCTGCTATACCAGCTGAATCTATTTTCATGTTTTCAGATGGTACCTAATGTGTGGCCTGCCAAAGGTCCTTGAAAGATTAACCTGGCCTTCAGCAAGGGAAAATAACATTGTATTAATCATTCTTCCCCTTTTGCCTGTTGTGGTTTTGTCCTGAAATAGCAACATATTGAAATGCAAATTGATAAGAAATAAATTAATAAAAATGTTTGTCTTTTTTGTAGTTCTTTAAATTTCTAAGTTAATATAAGAATCCTGTGTGACTCAGAAAACACCCAATTACCTTATGTCAGCATGTACAATGGCAGAGTATATCCAGTGAAAAATCTTTCCTGAGACCTTACTTTGGAGTTGGCTGGCTGTTTTGAAGTCAACAGCACAGTTGTGCACTCTGTGCTACCACATGCGCTTTATCTTCTAAGCTGTGTTTTTAGACAGAATGCTTTCACTAGGGTACGTTCATGAGATCTACTGGCAGGGCCATTAGTAAACCTTGTGTGAAAGGAAAGGTGCAGGTTTATCGGAAGTGCTCAGCAAGATAAAATTTGAGGGAGTTTCTGTAAGAGTAGAAGTCTCTTGGGACTGAAAGGGATGGCAGGTGCCTATATGAAATGCCTGAGAGGAATGCTGTGCCGTCTGCCTGTGCCCTCCTATAGTGCACCCATTGTTGGCGAAAGCTGTCCTCCTTTTGCTGGTGTTCATTGTGGAGAGAAATGCACTCATTATTTACTGGTGAGAATGAGATGGCAGCAACAAGCAAGGGAAGACAGTGTTGTTTTTCATTTTGCACGGACGCCCCGCTACGGAGGCATGCATTTCTCCCATTAACTGCTCAAAGCCCTATTGTGCTGGCTTCCTGCTACAAACCACGCTAGTGATGGCAGCCCCATGAAATCCCTGCAGAATACTGAAAGCAGTGTATTACAGTACCAGGCAAGAGAATAAGCACAGAACAATAAGTATAATAGGGAGCGTATTACCCCAAAATGAAACAGAGGCACTGTACTGCCTGCCAGCCCTGCGAAGGTGCCTTCTCGGCTGCAGGAAGACAAATAAACAGCGTGTTAGGTGTTCAGCCTCCCTGCCAAGTAAAATCTGCCTGGTTTGAGCAAAGGAATAGAGAGAAGCAAGAGGAGCTGCATGCTCAGGTGCTGCTGTCTGTCTCCCTGTCTGTCCAAGGACTCTAATTTTAATCTCTTAGAAAGACTGACTTTCAGGTATAAAAAGCTGCCTATATTTTGATCTGCAGATGTAAGTGGATTCTGCAAACAGCTGAATTTATTTTAGAGATTCGTTCTTTTCTTTGTTTTGCTGGCATGGATGGCAGCACATGGTGAGAGCCTTCAGGAGAAAGACTATCTTTAAAAGCATCCAGATTGATCTTGAGTATTACTTCTCATGAAGCCCAAACTAGAAGGGACATAGCCAGTTTGTAGCCAGGCAAGAAGCAACAACCCATTATGGATGAGTAGGAAGACAGCTGGGCCATCAACATATGTGAATACATCAGTAATGCTGACAGTTCACAGGGGCAGGCTGGTGTATGTCCTCTCTTTAGGTGGTCTTAGTCATCTTAAAGTAAAGGTCTATACAATAGTCAATTGCAAACCACCTGTGGAACAATGTGCTAAACAAACCAAGATAAGGAACAATGCTGAAGGGGAATTAATGTTTGCTTTGCCTTGGAAGAGGATTGTAAAAGCCATCTCAAATCTGCAGATTCCCTGTCAAGTGCCTGTGTGTTCAAAGGTAAGAGTTCAGCTGTGTTTCTCCAGAGCAGAAAGAAAGACCAATTTGAAAGGCTTTGAAGAAAAACTGTCAATCATTTCAAAATGCAAATTGGAGTAAGTATTGGCATATTATTTCTGATGACAGATCACTTTCTGGTTTAAAATGTATGTTGTAAATCTGAAAATAGAAACAGTAAGTTTGGATTTTCTTTTTAAATGCCAGATGCATTTTTTCCAAGTTAGCAATTTTAGGTAATATCATGACATGGAGCACAATTTTCTCTCTGAAAAATAGGTGAGGCCCTGGTTTTGCAAGCTGTCCCAATAAGACCAGGCCAACAGACTTCCAGTGAGTTTTTCGCTCTCTTTGCAGATGAGCTTGTAAAATTGGGGTAATTTTTTAAATGAGAACATCTCAAAAGACTTATACTGGAACAAACAATTGCAAGTCTGGTTGTTCAGATGAATATAGTAAAATGTATTGTTCTGGGAATTAGTATTATGTTAATACTATTTGGTATACTCTCCTGCAATTTCCTTTGGAAAACCTAGATGGAAAAAATGGCTGAAATTACATAAAAACAGGCAGTGCTATGTGATTTCTGGATATTCTTTATTTTCAGATAAGTTAGTAGCCTGCTGTAAGATCAGAAAGAAAATGGGTAAGATCTCTGCTAGTAGGCCAAAAATGGGGGTGAGAGAGGGCATGAAACCTAAATCCCTTCCAAAATTTAATGTTTGATTCAATGAATTAGATCGAAGCTGGACAAAGGTGTGAGCTGAGTGAGGTCTCTACCCAGCATGTGCAGAAAGCAGATGTCAAAAATGATGAAGAACCAATCCCGTGGGAGAGGTCTCCCAGTAGAGAGATGGTTGAATAATAAGCATTTCAAGCAGTGAGTATGGATCTCATTATGTGAATATCATGGGAGCTGCTAGGATTTCCCATCTTACCATATCAAAGAAGATGCCCACATGGGTTTTGCATAGAAACACAGAACTTGGGAAGGGCCATGTTTGGCAAGCATGCCAGAGGTGTTCAAATCACACAGATTCACAAGATTTCAGCTTCACCTGTCTGTGCATATCACATGCTAAAGAACAATTTTCAGCACTTTAGATAAATAAAAGGCCTGTAGTATAGCAGATCAAAATCCACATTGTAGTACAAGAAGGGAGCACAAAAACTCAACAGTATTGCCATTGTTTTAAGCTGCTTCAGTATCCCTAAAACTTCACTTGCACAGCAGCACTTGCTCAGCAGCACGTGTGCTCAGCAAGAGTCAAAAACAGTCATCTTAGCAAATATAGTTTGTGCTTCTTCTCTGTGTAGAAGAATTCTCAAATACAGAAAGCTACAGGTCAGGAAAAATCAGCATCATTCATTATGGTATCTCCTTAGTTGTTTTTGGATGGGAATGGATAACAATGTTTTTTAAAAAATTATCAGTTTTGGAGGTTCTTGGCTGTCTATCCTTGGTCATCTATCAATAGTATGACAGAGAACATGCTAAACATGTAATTGCTAAAGATAAGTAATTACACAGATATAGGTAGCTTTTGTAATTACTTCCAGCAGTTATAGTAGTTCTTTGTATCCCTATAATTCTGTTTACATTCATTACATCCTACAAAGAGCTGTGAAATAAAAGCATAACATTTCACCTAACTGCTTCAAGCTAACCCTCTTCAGAGAGTCTTTTAAAAAAATCTTTGGAGCTACTTCTCTGTCACTACACAAGTTGTTCATTTTGTGCTATGCACTGAGACAAATCATTGCATTCTAGTTATTTGGAAGTACCCCTTTGCCACAGTGTGTTTGTGGTAAATTGTTAGTCGTGGACATTGTGCAATGAGCCCACTAAACATCACTGAAATGGTCACCTTTAAGAGAGAGGGTTTTTTCACACTAATCTCAGTTTAGGTGAGCGGTACAGACAGACAGTTCTGAAAATTCAGTTTAAACGAGGCTTTGAAGTTGATTGTTCATCACAATGACGAACAATCATTACTGTTGATCCTCCTTTTTAAGTTTTCAAAACTTGCATGTAGCATAGAAGCAAAATTAGTAGTATGAAATACAGCCCTTAACTGAGAGAAAACCATTTACAAATATTTTAATAACACATCTATTTCTAAATCCCCTTAAGAAAACCTTATTACAACAGTAATCCACTCTGTAATACCTTCCTTCAGTGCTGAAAGCAAACTGGATGAAAGTCATCTCAGAGGTGTGTCTGAGCATAACTTGCTTTGAGCATGAGTATATTAAGTTGTATAACTGACTGAGTTTCATTTATAACTAGTCCATAGCAGCTAGCCAACAATTAAAGCATTACTGTCCTGAAAATGGACGTGATATTCCAAAGCATCACTTGTTAGATGTTAGTTAGCTAGATTTCTTCTCTGTAATTTTCCTTTTTTTTTCCAGATATACCAGTAATACAAAATGATATATCCTTTTTGAAATAATTTTTTTAAAAAAAGGTTTCCAAGTGATTCTATTGGCTGCAGTCACTGGGGAAATAGTATGGCTTTGCATAGAAGGGCCTCCTACTATGAGAGCTGAATTAGGATCCTACTGTGTAAAGCCCCTGTTGTAAGAAATAATCCCTGTCCCACAGGAGGGACAAGAGGCAAGATCCCATAAGGCAAAACCCAGAAAAGCTTTTAGAAACAAATGGTAGGATTTAGTTGCATAAGTACAAGTTGCAACCCTCAGAAGTAGTACTGAGCTTTTCCAGATCTGAAAATGCCCAAGTTCTCCGCATTATGCTGACATAAAGCTTCATTCATGGGTGCTCCCAGAGGGCCGGGGCATCCTGCCTAAGGCGCAGAGCGTTTCTGCCTCACGGCCCAGACACCCCAGTCCCACAGCCTGGACCTCTTGTCTCCTCCGTGCCTCAGTGCAAGCAGTGTTTGGAAAGTGTAACTCCTGGGTTGGGATGTGTACAAGGCCTAGCCATTACATTACTACCAAGTGTGTTGGGCAGAGCATGACCGTGTTCCTGCTGCTCTCATGAAACCTGCGTTCAGTTCCCCTCCCTGTCTGAGAAGATCCCCAACAAAATATGAGAATTCTCTCTCGCCCTTCCCTCTTCTCATGCCTATATTGAATATGTCTAAATAAAGTGGGGACAGATAGGGAGCATCAGCAAGTCTCTGACATTGTAAGAGTCTAATCCCTGCTCTACTGACATCAGATATCTCATCCAGCAATCATTTAATGGAAAAAACAACTGAGTAGGAAGAACTTGCTTAAATGCATGATGAGCAAGGCAGACTGTCCGCTCTAAATCCATGCTGCTATATTTACAAACTATAAGTAAATAAAAGGAATTTGATGACAGTGAGCTGTATGCAGAGCTCTTATTCAGTTACATCAATCCAAAACTTCACTACAGGATGTTTAGCTGTTACTGTATATAGCTGTCCAACATACTGGTCAATGAGGACAGTGGGATATCCCTTTTAAGCTCCTCCTTTAAAAGATTGCTCTAGATAATTCAAAAGTAAAATCCAAGGATCCCAGGAAAAGGAATTGTCATGTTCTGAGATAGTATTCAGCTTCACAGATTTCAGCGTGTGAAAAAGTTAGCTAGCTCTTACTTATGCTGTGGGAGCACTGCTGTGGCATTAGGAAGACTACTAGAACTAGTGTTGTGGTTGCAGACCAGATATTTTGTACCCATAGACTGTCTTTCCTCAAGCCTTTCACTGTTTCATAGATCTGAGTTTGTACTTGGTTGCAAACCAGCTCTAGCCCAATACTGCATGATTCCTATGTTTATTAGAAGCACATTCCTGTGGGTGAGGACGAGGGATATGTTTTTGAGGCTGGAGTCCATGCATTGGTTGCCTGTAAGTTTCCACTTTTACCCAAAAGAGACACAAAAATATTGCTAAAGATAAAAATATCTCGCAAAGTTACAACTCCACAAATTCACAGGCGCATTTCTCATCCAAAGACATCTAGGCAAGTTTGATTAAGCATTGAACTGAAACTTACAGCTATTCTAAACCCCCAGGCAAGTAATTACTGCTTTAAATATTATCGGCATTGCATTAATATGATCGGGATGTTCCTTCAACTTTTACCCAAGCTCATCACTCTCGCAGGTCTGCTGAGCTGTCTTTGCAAATCTGCAAGAAACAGGTCCAGCCACGTGCGAGGCCATGCTTTCTCTGGAAATGTTTCCTGATTCTTTGGAAGCATGACTGCACTGCTGTGAAATTATTCCTTTTTTCCCAGAAATCTAGCTTATCAAAGAGAAAAAATAAGAAGCTGACTCTGTAAGAGATTTTCTGAGAAATAGCCTCATCCACAGGATTTTTTCCAAGGAAAAAATGCTTTCCGTCATTCTGTTCCCTGTTTTGTCTAGTCTGGTCTTCCCCCCTTCTCGCCCATTCTGACTGCTGACCCGCAGAGAACCATCCAGGGGATTTAGCAGGGAAGGAGGAGGTAGTGATTAAGGTCTCCCTTCACCAAGGCGAAAAAATAAAAAGACCGTCACATGAAAGGTCGCTTCATTACAGGTTTCTCGGGGGAACAATCCAGACCCTCATTTGTAAATGAATTATGGTTTCTAAGATACCTCCGTGTTTTGGATGATGATCCCAGGCAATTAAAAGAAATATACAGAGTGTAAGTAAAGCTAATAATTTTAGCAGGTGCTTCCTTGAAAAACAAGGCCATGTGGTTTTTCTCTCTGTACTTTAGTAAAAGGAAAATTGCAAGAAAAATGATGAATTTTCTTTTCTACTTGAAACCATTCAACTTTATTTTGACTGAACAGGGAAAAGAGCCATAGGTGCACTAAATACCCCAATCCCTATCAGTTCATTCAGTACTTTGAAATATTTTGCTTTTGAGTGAAACAAAGATAAAGCTAAGAAGGGTTGGTGAAGACAGAAAATCTTATGTCTATCAATATTCACCTGCTTAAACTAGGCAGCACTTCAACTGAAATTTATCTTCATTGTTCAGTTGTCAGCATTCTTTGCTGGGTCTTAAGCTGCCCACAAATTTCTTCTCTGATTCCAGGAATATATAGGAAATCAAAACTCAAGGCATTGTGGAGAACAAAATATATTAATAGTTTTCAGTATTTAAATCATATGGGAAGGTAAACACTTCAGATCGTTTTATTTCTGGAACTATTCTTATTGATCCTACATATTTTCAGCTGAGAAAAGCATTATAAATAAGCTCTACATGCAGTAATACTTCATTATGTTTAATTTTTTAAAGACCCACATTTCTATTCAAAGGGAAATCGAGTGATCTGTCTTCCTTTCAACTCAGCAGATTAAAATAATCTCTTCTGGTCCTCCAGAGATAGAACTTTACAAATACTTCATTAAGCATATTTATATAAAGCTCAGGCAGCAGAACCTCTGCATCTACAAAGAGGCATTTTAGCACAGCTCAGTTTAGGGATTTCTCTTTCCCTTTATGCAGTGGTGGTATCCTCAAAAATGATGAATGCTTCAATCCGAACTTCCACTGTTCCTTAAGAATATCACCAGGATTGTAATGCTAATTGAAGAAATAGATGACATGTGTCTTCACTTCAGCAGCCCTTATTCATTTTATGGACATTTTTCATCAACTTTCAGAGATTTTTACTTGAAAATTGTACATAATTTAATGTTCCCCATCTGGAATGCTAATACTGTGCACTAAGAAAAGGAAGTCAAAGGGGAAAAAAACAACAACGCAGCAACATTTCTTTGACTCCCATGTCAGTAGTACCAATTAGCCACATCAATTTTCCATCTGCTGTAGCTGAAGAAGAGGTGAACAGCTGCATCCTACAGGAAGGCAACCTGATGTAGCCAACAAAAACTGTCTAGCACCTGGTCGTGTCCTGTCACTAGCTTCACTAAAACTGCACATATCCGATCGCAGCGACTCTGCAAGCTAATTTAGGACAATCTTGTTTAAAAAAAAAAATTGCTGCTCTTCTGTTTTTTCGTAGTGAAATCTCTCTGCCTGTTGATTTAAGCGCTTTTGGTTTATATTATACTTTAAGTGTATTGGACTGAAGAGCATGTGTGTGAAGATATATTGGCCTTACAGTCTCCCAAGCAATAAGCACACCAAAGTAATGCTGCAAATTAAAGAGAAATCAATAGCTCTCTTTGGCACAGCCTAACTCTGTTGTTAATTGGCAATATATATTGTGTTGCATTTAATCTATTTATTTACTTAAAGGAATAACTACCACTTGCCCCCTGTGCTTCAGATTATATCAAATAAAAGTATCTCATTCCTCAAAATAAAAAAGGTTATGTTGTTTTCTTTTTAAAGAAAAGAGAGAGGAAGCAAAGAAGATACGCGTATATATTATTTGGTAGATAAACTCCAACATTTTTATAGTACTGATATTTTCAGATAGTTTACATGAAGGACAGAATTTCTCACAAGTCCTCTGGCACTTCGGCTGCTCTGACCTACTGAGAGGGTTGAGAGTTGTAACTTTCTTACAGTATTATGGCACTTCATATTTCAGGGCCCAGGAGTAAGTTTCATGTCAAAAAATCACACTCCTGTGAGTGCGGTTAGCCGGTCTCGTGCAGCATCATTAACAGCTCACTGGATCATCTTTGCCTCCCACATTTCTCTTTAATTTCCTAGCAAAGAAAAAGGAGGTTTGGCAAGATGCACAAAGACACAAGACTCTTATTTTAACTTTTAGCTATACCTGTTCTTGGTGTTTGTTGTTGAAGCAGTCGCTTTACTCACGTGGTGCTGCTTCAGGGCTGTGACTGCATCGGGGAAGGCGCATGGAGAGGTAAGGCCATCTGTAGTGTTAAGCAGAGTGAGAACGCTTTCTGGCACTGTCAGCGTTTAGGAAATTTCTCATCCTTTTTAACACAGCATTGTGAGACCTCTAACTTTGACCTAGCATGTGAAATTACTGCTTTAGGAAGAAAGATTGTTTGGAAAATATCAGTAGGTGCCAGCTTGCACTCAGCATCTTCACAAGCAACAGCTGAAACCGATTCATTCATATGTGTTTTGGGACATGATCAAAACATCTTTGTGTGATTTTGGTGCTGTACCTCCTGTGGGCCGGGTCCACTTTATCTAGTGTTCCAGTCTCATGGCTGTGGTCCACAGAGCCGCCTGCAGCGAGCACAGCCAGTAGGGAGGCAAATATCTATAAGGGAGCCTGTGCCAACTGCGAGCACTGTCCTCATGGGAGGCATGCGGTTGTAGCCTCTTCCTTGTAGACCGGTATTTCGGCTGGGTCAGTGCATGCTGAACTGTGCAGTGCAGTGAGGACAGCCTCTTCTCGTAGCTTGACAGAGCAGGATGGGCTTTCTGCCACAAACTCCTCAATGCACTCAGCATGAACATGAGAGGATCAGCCCCAGTTTTGCAGAGGAAATCCAGGAGTTAAAAATTAAATCTCCAAATATCTCAGCTAGTTGCAGGGGCAGCATTAGTTTTAAGCTTTTCAGGACACTTCATAATTTGGGGGTGAGGCATTTTTTCTTCTTCTTACATTGATACCCATCCCCACAGCACCTGTCCCTCCATTTTTCCTTGCATTGTTGACAGCCAAGACATTTTTTGGTTACAGCTGAAGGTGGAAAAAAAACAAATAATTCAAACTCTTTGATTTATAAGGTCCTACGTAACTGAAAGAGGGATCTTGGAACAGATAACACATATACTATTACCCGTATTCAGCAAACTGAAGTTGTAATAACGACAGTTAAAATTCAGAGCTCAAAAAGCCCCTCAAAGACGCAAAAGATTTCTTTACATCCATTCGGACTTCAGAATCGCTACATGTCAGTTTCAATGAAAAATGGTGACTTTTTGATATAAAGATCTCTATCTTTTAAAGATAGTATCTGCAGCTAAAACTGGTCCTCTTACAATATTTAGATCTTAAGGATAATGCTTGTTCATGAATAAGAAAATATAAATGTCTGACTCTTGGATCTTGAATCATTAGGTTATCGTGTTATGAGGGCTTTTTTTAAGCTTGGGGTATAAGGTTTACAAGTACTTTTTGTCTTCATAATCCATTCTCTTATGGATCTCTCCATTCTGCTTTCCTCCTCTTGGCAATTGTCTCAGATGATAAATACTTATTTAAAGAGTTACACTTTAGATCTGAGCACTGAAGATCATAATAGGAGATTCTGCAATTAACTTTTAGAGATAAGATAAAATATCTGACTAAGCCTCAGCAGATACTTCTTTTCATTACTAGAATTATTTGCATAAAGTTTATTTTTGACTCGTATTCGCTGCTTTCTAAATTGCTTTTAGGTGCATATATGCTATGTATTTAAAAAAGAAAAAAAAAAAAAGAAAAAAGATTAGTAGGAAGTGGGCCATCATCCATAAAATATACTCCACATTTTTAGCCTTCCAAATTCAGTAAGTTCTGTCTCTAGTTTACCCACAACAAACACCCCCCTAAACAGCTAGACACTATTAGTCTCCCTTCATGGTGCAACTCTCTTATAAGGCTTTTTTTATGATGACAAAATCTCTGATAAGCGTTCATAGTACATCAAGCTTTATCATTATCACGGTGCTTATAACAGCATCTTTCTAGAACACACAAACAAATTGGCTTCAGAAAATGGCTTTAGATTGCAGAAAGTGTCCATTAGACACACGTATAGCGTGTATCATATATCTACATCATATAGCACAATAGCGTGGGGGCTAATGGAGAAAACCTGCCTATTTTTGCTGGCTAAAGGTCTGTTCCACTGAACCGTTGGTGTTTTATGGACAGCCACAGTGGGAGAAGCCTATGCTGCAAAGCATGTAATTACATTAGATAAAAATGGTGAGCAATAATTTAAGTTAGAGCCCTGAAATGGAGCAGGGGTGTTATTTGCTTTATTCAGAAAGCACAAAGGTTGTGAATCTGTGGAGGTAAATGCATTTATACTTTTGATTTAGAAATCCACCCCTTTTGTTATCTTTCGACTCTGGACATTTTGTCATGGAGTGAAGGTTGGCAATTTACAGCATTAGTCAGCGTATGCCTCCAGATACAAGACAACACTTTTAATTCCATAACAGCCGCTGTATAAATGTGTACGCAGATAAGGAGGCATCAATCACTGACTGGCTGTTTTTTTCTGATCAACAAGGAGGACTCTGTGGAGCTGGATAATCTGCTAATATGGACCTGTTTAATGTGCTGGGGAGGCAGAAAGAACAGCTTGAAGGCCTTGGTTTGAAGCTGCAGTGTGAGTTCGGAGGTGGCTCTGCCTCTGGCTGTTGCTTCCCTCTCCCAAGGGCCCGAAGGAGACGGCTGGCTTTGCAGTATGCTTGGCTGGCTTTGCAAAAGCAGTCGGAGAGAGATGAGCCGGCGAGGGGGAGCACCAGCCACCGCGTGTCGAAGGTGCCCGGGCGGCAGCCCCGTCTGCGCTCCAGCCGCCCGCGCGGCAGCTCAGGCTCCTCCAGTGATCCCGGCAGGAACGCGCTGCACTGCGCTGCGCCGCGCGGGGACTGGCGCTCCCACGTGGGGCGGGTGCGTGTTCGTGCCAGCCATCGTCAGCGTCAACTGCGGTGCGTGGTGTCGGATCGGAGGGATTTGCGACAGCTCAGTGAGCAAAGCCTTATTTTGGTGACTTCGTGGCTTTATCATAAGAATCGCTTAAGGAAGAACCTGACAGGATGGTGGGCAGTGACTAATTTCAGCCCTTGCAAGCTAAGGCAAAGGGAAGAAACTCGTAGATGCAGAACATATTGATGTCAGTCATCTGACAGTATATCCTTGGTTGTGCAACATGAATTATTTTTTGTGTTGTTCAAGTTATCATAGACTTGTTTTCCCTGTTCTAGCGATAAAATTCTTTGATAGGGAGAATCACTGCTATAAATTAATTCCTCAGTCTATTTGTCAAAGCAGGAGGACACTAGGTATGTCTTGCTAGCAATGTGTAAATGACAAAGACTAAGAAGAATTCAAGTTAATTAAAAAGTGATGAGACCATTAATCGATTGTTTCCCGTGGCTGCATTTTTTTCTTATAGCCCTTTCTGCTCTTTCTTGACGTACTCATGTGAAAATAATGCAGCTACTTGAATCAGTCTTCCATATTCTCTTCAAGACGGCTATGCACTCCAACCTTTAACGACAAGCACTTAAACAAAATGCACTGTTCCACTGGATTTACTGTGAGCGTCTTAAGAGATTCTTCTGGTCAGCAAACTCAGTTGAAAGCTTGACAATCTACCTTTTTTTTTAAGTTGAAGAGGAGCTAATTTAAAGTCACTGGAGAAATCAAATGGAGGAAATTAAAGCTGCAAATCAACGGTGGAAAGGTGAACAGAATGAAATGGCAAGTGATTTAACTCTGCATGGTCTCCTCTGGTCGTGGATATACTATATAAATTTCACCTCCCTTTCGGCCAGTATTTCTGAAGGATGACTAGAGGTGCAATATCTACTTAATATGCATACTATCAGTAGCAGTAATCTTAAAATATTTTTTCATACATGCCTGCATTGGATCTCATATCCCTATAGTGAAGTACACCAGCAAGAGCTATATATCTAAATGGGTTTCCCCATGACATGATTTCTGATGTGGCCACCTAACAGGAACTAGAATAGACAATAACAGAACCATAGCTGGGTATATTTTTTCTTTTGAAACTAGTTACAAACCCATTTATTGAGGCCATAACCCTGGTTGACTGGTTCTGAAGCTAGTTACAAACTTGTTAAATCATTTTTACTCAAAAAGCCACAATCTTCAAACTAGGCTTTCAAAAACAGGAAGAGATTTTAATGTACTCATGCCCTCTTTTTATCTTATGGCCTAGTGATTTGTGTACTCACCCAAGACCATCTCCCCTTTTTCCCTAACAGGGATTTGAGCCTAATTCTCTTGCAGAACACTGCCTCTATCAACATGACAAAGTTTATTCCAGGATGATCAATCTCCCTGCTTCTATCTCATCAGCCTCATACTCGTCGTGGTGTGATGACTCTTCGGATAGCTCCCATGAAGTGGAATAGCATCATAAAGAAGATTGAGAGTCGTTCACCCCAGCATGCCCAGGGGCACCGTACCAACAGCACTCTCCTGGGGCCTGCAGCCTAAGCTGCTTTTCCCAACATCAAAGAAAATTGAACCCAAGCCTTACCAGATCTGTTAAACAGACTGATTCCAAACTACCAGATGGATGAAGGTGCTCCTGCAACTACAGCAATGATAATGTGTCGCTGCTGAAAACCTGTCTATCCAGTCTTTAAACCAACTTGCATTAACCTTGGGATGCACGTTTGCTTTTGATCATGGTTAATCGCTTGGTCCTTTAAAAATTCCATCACCCAGTGCACCCCCTGCCCAGCCTTGGGAGGTCAGCTTTCAGCAGCTCACCTGGACCATCACCCTCTTCGATCTGTCAAGGGAGCTGTTTGTGTGATTCTCGCTTTAATACATTGCAATCTAGATGTGTCAGCCTGGCAAAACCCTTCCACTTGGATTGTTCAAGCCAGATAAAATACTGTTTAAAGAAGCACAGAAGGGCACCTCACACCTATTTTCCTTGAAAATATTTCAAAAACAAAACAGACCTTGCAGTAATATGGAGAAATGTGAAACTGTTGTGACTTTGTGAATGACTAAAAATAGTATGTCATGGGAATTTCTTTTTTCCCTGTATCTGGTGAAGAGAGAGAAAAGTAATCATAAATATACCGTCCTATTTTACACAGCTGATCTAGGGGATGGATGGTATTCAGCCGTGAGACCTAGTTGCAAAGTGTCAGAGTCATATGCACAAGTTTTTATAAGATGGAAACAAAAAATCTTAACCATATTTTACATTTTTTGGGTCTTTTTCTTTTTTTTTTTTTTTTTTTTTTTGTGGTATAAACTGCCTCTCCTGTAAACAAACAGCTTATATTTTATATTCTTTACAGAAAACAGTGAGCTTTTTTAATTTTCAAATGATTCTACAGGGAAGTAGGTTTTCTGTGCAGCTTCTGTATTTGACTTTTTCAAGCTGACTCAACCCTGAGATATGCAGAGTAAAGATCTATGCGATGCTGTTGTGAACTGTTCCCATTTAACAGCCTCAGTGAAATCTTGCCCCTTGAATTCAAAGGAAAGGAGTAAGAGAGATTTTTGTAGCATAGGGCTCCT